>NC_068388.1:25700953-25878453 GCF_023724105.1 Carassius gibelio | reverse complement strand
AATACTATAGCCTTTGCTCGCCCAAGGTTTCCATAAAAGAGTTTCTTTGTGAATGGAATAGCAGCTCATATTGATTCGGTTTGCTTGTTTTATGTGGGCGAGAAAAGTCTTGTCATTTACAAAAAGCTTTAGCTTCGGTGACTGTCGCTCAAAACTGTTTTCTCTCTCTGTAATGGAAAAACAACAATATTGTTCTGTGGCAGGAAAACCACTTTGGAGGCTGAGGTGGGTGATGTTTTCCAGCAAGCCATCCATATTCATTAAGCGCACATACAGGTTTTGGTGAAAAATTAGAGGAATAACTTGTGTCTACCTAATTGCATGATTCCTAGTTGTGATTGCGTCATACAGACGCACTTCCCCGGAGCGACACCTCATTCTGACCCCCCCGTAAATATCCAGCACACCACACACTCAAAGTCAAAGCAACCTTGAGGACGCTGCTGGCCGATATTGCCACCTGTCAATCAAATCTTGCAGCATTAGCGGCGAGGTGTCAGTCGAGCTCCGGGAGCCAATCAGCTGCTTCGGTTGGCCAACAATGACAAATGGATGTGTGCCGCAATGTCTGATTGTCTTTATTATCGTTTTAGTGCTTTAGCTATGTTTTATTACTAGAGACAGGAGAGAAATGCAGGCCTCCGTCCATATATAATGACAGCTGCATATTTTCAAACTCATTTATACCGTGTGAGTATACTCTATACTCTACCAATTGAGCTACAGGAACACTGAATGTGTAAAGAACTATTACATATGTATGTAAGATTGGTTCAAATTAACTTATTATTAAATCAGTTTAACAATAATGTATATCATTACTACTGTTTCTTTATATGATGTGTGCATTATTTGGTCCAGTTGGATGCAGTGAATCTGTAGCTGCTGTGCTACTTCATTACAATGTTCATCTGCGAGTCTTTCATACGTGCTTCAGCTGGCCGTAAACCGGTCTCGCGGTCGTTCTGAACACCAGCGTGTTGTGGATGTGTCTCCAGCACTTTTCTGCTCAGCACTAATTGATGCCTCCGGCAGAGGAAAACTAAATGTGTCTGTGTTTGTGACAGCTCAGAAAGAGCCTGGTGCTCCTGCGGGGATGATTTCTCCTGAGCGGACAGACCAGGGACACAAACACTCACTAAATTAAACCGCTCAGATATAATGGCCTTGTTTACTGTAACTGGATGAGAGGAAATACATGATCCCTGTTTAAGAAGAGCAAGACAGGAGACTATAAATACACCAGTGTGTTAATACGGTGCTGAACTGTTAACGTGTGTTAAAGACTCAAGTTTTCAAGAAAGAGGATGTTCGGGAGAAAATCGATTGTGAAAAAAAAATAAATAAATAAAAAAAAATTAAGATTTGAAAGTTTAACTAAATATATCAAATATATACATTAACATAAACTAAATAATGAAGCCAGCGGATTAAGAAAAAAAAAAAAAAATATATATATATATATAAATTCATGTGTAATATAGTATAGTGACTTTCAGAAAAATGCTCCTCACCTTTTAATAGAGCACAATTTTTATAAATAAATATTCAATAAAAGAAAATAATAACAGTGCATAAAGAATAACTTGCTGGCGTCGTTTCAATCTACCAGCGGCTTTATTTGAGCTAAATATAATTACACTGAATTAAAAACATGTCTAAATATTAATTAAACAAATTAAATAAAATATCAAAATATTATTGCATGCCATAAAATATATATATCCTGATATAATTGCATTTAATAAAAAATTCTTAATATTAATTCATTTAATAAAAAAATCTAAATATTATCGCATGCAATTAAATCTTAAATATTTAACAAATGCATAAAGAAAAAAAAAACAATCTGTAAAAATAAGCTATAAATCTAACTACAGTGTACTGTCTTTGTATTTATTTTACTGAAATGCAAAATAAAAATACTTAAATGATTTCATTATATAACTAAAAATACAGCAAAAGCAAATTGTTTGTGCTTTATTGGCCTAATAAGCAGCACATTTAGAGGCTAGTCTACAAATATCGTTTACCCACTTTCTGTTCCTGAACATTACAGTAATTTTCACAATAATAATAATAATAATAATAATAATAATAATAATAATAATAGGGCAGATTTCGACTCTGTTGACAGCCCTGATCATTCTGAATGCAGTGAACAGTTTCTTATGATTTCTTCAGGAAAGAGCAGAGCGTGATTGGTCCGATCTCAGCGGCGTTTATCTCTGAGAGCTGATGATGGCTTTGGTTTCTCATCTCATCAGCTTTCTGAACTAGCATCAGCCCGAGCTAAATAAGAGCAGTACATTGACTAAAGCTTCAAGCTCTGAGAAACAGGAAGATCAAAAGAAACATCAGCACGATTGCTGCAACTGTTCGTCAAGAACACAAACAAATCCAGTCTTCCAAAGATGAACACATCTCAGGCCACAATGAGCCAGCAATCACAGCTTGCTAATGAGGCTGTAGCGTGTGCATGCTACCTAAAACAAATGAAAAACTGAGGGGAGCAAACCTCAGACAGTAGTCAGTGCTGACATTTCTAGAGCGTTTCTGCACTGCAGCGAGAGTTTTCTGTTTCAGCACAGAGAGCAGATGAGAAGACAGTCATATTTTTGGACTGATTTGTAGCAAGACTTTCTGTAATTTACATAGCTGTCAGGTGAGATAATGTTGTGGCATACAGCAAAGATTATTAAGGCACACATTCATTAATCATTAAATGTGAGCACAACACAAGACGCAGGAGTACATTAGTTCTGCACAAGATCAGGTTCTAGATGCTGAAATCAGCTTTACAGTGAGCGGCGTTCCTTACTCATGTTTTCAAAGTTCACACGCATTACTGACAAACAGCAAGAAAGCTCATATTTTAATAAGGCTGAAAGTTAGTGATCATTACTGGCTTTACAGCGGTTTACACACCAGAACTATTAATGATGAATACACAGCAGCTACTGTATAAACAATTACTTCAGAGAAAAATATGTTGTTTTTGTTGTGATGAAAGTTTTAGTCCATTGAAGATTGGTGTCTGATCACATATTGTACTGTTTATTATTATTATTATTATTATCATTATTATTATTATTATTATTATTATTATTATTATTATTATTATTATTATTATTTACTTACAAAATACTAATAATTATTCTAATGTTAATATACTACTACTACCCAAAGTAAAATTGTAATATTTATTTAATAATAATAATAATAATAATAATAATAATAATAATAATAATAATAATAATAATAACAATGTCTATAAATAATGTCTATAAATAAATAATAATAATATAACTACTAATAAATATGGGTATAAAACAGGAATATAATAATACATATAATTATGTTATTATTTGTTAATAACAGCAATAAAAAATAAAAGTAGCATTATTTTTTTTATTATTATTATTGTACTAATAATTAAAATTACTATAATTATTGTCATTACCAAGAATTATGAGAATTATAATAATTTGTATAAAACAGAAATATATTAATTAATATGATTGTTATTAATTATGAATAATGGCAATAATATTTTAAATATATTATTATTATTATTATTATTATTATTATTATTATTATTATTATTATTATTATTATTATTATTATTATTATTATTATTGTAAACAAGAACATCAGAGCTTTTGTTAAACTGAATAAGTTAACGGATCTGATTTAGAACAGATTTCAATTTTTATTTTTGTTTTTTTGTAATAGATTATACAAAATCTTAACTGATATAACTTTTAAAAGGTATAAAAATAATAACAGAAATGATTTTTGTCTATTCAGCTCCCTAAAACTACTAATGTTCGACCTTGGTTTTTCAGTCGAAGGTCACGGTCATCTGCCATTTATTTTTGTCACGGCACAGGCTTTTAGTCAAACGAGCTCCGGAATTAGTGGCTTTGCCCATTAGTCGTTTAATTGCCTCTGGACGAGTGACATGCATACAGAATAACAGACAGACCAAAGGGTCAAAGGGGATGCATTTATAGCAATTAATGAGACGGCGGCTGGTTTGCTGGCATCGCTTCAATCTACCAGTGGCTTTAGCTGTATTTGAGATAAATATAATTGCATTTAATTAAAAACTTATCTAAATATTATTACATTTAATAATAATACAAAAATCTAAATATTATTGCATTTAATAATAATAATAAAACAATCTAAATATTATTGCATTTAATTAAACAAACTATCTATGATTGCATGTAATAAAAGAAAAACCTTAATACTATTGCATTAAATTAAAAAACATATATAAAATGACTGAATCATTCTGAATCAATAATGTAAATATTATTGTATTTAATTAAAAATATCTAAGTATCATTGAATGTAGTTAAATATAAAATAACACATCCAAAAAGAAAAAAAGAAAAGAAAAGATCAGTAAAAATAAGCATCTACAGTAACTACAGTGCCCTGTGTTTTTGAAGTATTTATTTTACTCGAATGTAAAATAAAAATAATTAAATTATTGCATTATATAACAAAAACTATAAAAACAGAAAATGTTTTTTTGATGGTCAAAAAAGTTATGACCATCGAAAAGCCAATAATTATACATAGTTTGTGCTTTATTGGCCTAATAAACATCACATTTAGAGGCTAGTCTACAAATCTTGTTAACCGACTTTCTGTTCCTGAAGATTACAGTAGTTTTCATAATAATAATAATAATAATAATAATAATAATAATAATAGTGCATATTGGCTTGCCTATATTCAGACTGCACTTGCTGAAACACTGGCTGCAGGACTGACTTTGGACAGATGTTTTTCTTTTTTATTATTATTATTACTTTTATTAAAAAATTTTCCCCATTGTGTAATTATCAGCCTCACAGGACGTTTGACAGCTATGTTCAGGAAGGAATCTGTCTGATTTTCAGTAACGTAGCATGCTGTCAGAGCGCTGCCTGATCTGCGTCTGATGACTCACGGTTGAGTCGAGGACAGAAGCGTTTCTTTACAGGAAGCTGCTGCACCTGAGAGTAACACGACTGCACACATTAGAGAAAAACTCATCCGCTTAAACACAGATGTCAGCACTAGCCAGAGCAGGTGGTGATGTTTAGCAATATTTACTGCTGACATATTTTAAAGGCTATTTATTTCCTTTCATTTTATGATTGAGTGTTGCTCAGTTCATACGCACAGCAGAAGGGATCGACTATGTGTCTTTACCAAAAAAAAGTTTTACAATTATGCATTTATTATCATATATATTTTCATTTTCAGTCACAGTTTTTGTTTAGCTATTTTGATTGCAGTAAAACATAAATAAATACATTGAATTCCCTCAAATCAACATTTTCTGTTTTTATTGTTAAATACTGTACTTTATCACTCAACAAACTTTTATTTATGCATTTATTATAATTAACATTTTCATTCACCTAACTAACTTCTTTCTATTCTTTAATCTTATCCAATTTTTATTTTTGTAAAAATTCAATCTGACTTCTCAAGTCAAAGTTTTCTACTTTTTATTATAAAATACTGTAATTAAGCAATAAACAATTTTACATTTATTATCACATTAAAAAATTCACTCAATGAATCGATTTTTTTTTTTTATTTAGCCGTATCAATTTAGTTTTTCTTTATAATTAATGATAATGACATTTTACTGTAATTGTCTTTTTTTTCAGTTTAAATACAAAATAGAAAATAGTACATAAAAAATTGCAACACAAGAGCGTAGTTTTTGTTTTGATAGTTTTATTTGCAATTTTAATAGCTGTAAAAATAAAAAAAATCAAATCTGATTACTCAAATCAACATTTTCTGCTTTTTATTGTAGAATAATGTACTTTCTTTAATAAACAATTTTACATTTACAATCGCCTAATGATCTTAATGATTTTTTTTTTGTTAACCTCATTCCTTTTGGTTTTATAATTATTATCAAAATTTTTGTATTTTTTGTTTATTTTAATTAACGTGGAATAAAAATAGCAACACAAAGGCAATATTGTTTTGCATTGTTTTTTGTTTTGTAATTGTTATAGTTATTAAAAGCACAATCAAATGAAACCTGACCACTCAGATCAAAGTTTTGTGCTTATTACTGTAAAATACTGTACTTCACAGAATACCACAATTGTTTGGGCTTCCCAGGGACGCTGTACTTTGGAGATTAATGATTACAATTTATGTTTAACTCGGTTCCCGAAAATTATAATCCACATGTAAAACTATGTGCAGCACATTTTGCTGAGGACAGCTTCTTCAATCTCAATCAGTTTAATGCTGGATTCACACAAAGATTATTCTTGAAAGATGGAGCAGTTCCCTCTTTGTCTGGAGAAGGCGTTGTTTATGGACCACAACCGGTAAGTGTATTTTATTATTTAAGTTGGTGCGTTTAACAGTTTCTGTAACTTATTACACAAAGGGCAACGCTGTTTAGCTTTGTTAGCTAGATGTTAGGGCTGTGCAAAAAAAACGAATGCGATTTCCATGTGCATCTCGTCAGTAAAAACGCTCCTGTGATTAGAAGTACATCTCCAGCACATTTTCCTGCACACTTGCTTCTCAAAACTAGTCCAAAACAAGTCCATTCGAGTTACCAGGAGGGAAGCGTGCGCTCAGCTGCTGTCCAATCACAACTCAGGAACCGCTGGCCCAATCATAACTCGTTACGTATTTTTTCACACGCGAGACATGAACACATGTTATATTGCACACTGTAAACACAACCAAAGCTTCAAAAAAGCGCAAAAAACGGGACCTTTAAACTCATCTTTCCGGAACATTTCTAAGCAGAAAGTCTAATAGTTGGGGGTATTTTTCCGCTCTGTGCTCTGCATGCCATGGTGCAGCTTGAATAATTAATCTCGGCTCTGGTCAGCATCTCTTTCATCACGCTCTGCCTGAAGCTGACACCTGTGATCCAGAGACAGTGACAGGAACAAGAGCAGGACGGAGACGGACGGGACAGGGACGGGGACAGGGAAGGGTGCCAGTCATGCATACAGTGCCAGCTGGCCAGCACAGCCATCCGCGCCGAACAAGGTGACGCTAGCAGCGATTTGTTACAGGTATAGTAAGAGCCACCGCGAGCAGTGTGTGAGAGCTGATTCTGATGAGGTTTCTACAGAACAAATGATGCAAAACTGCATTGTTTTATATGGAAACCTACTGTTTAATGATTCAACCTCCTATGACCACAAACATGTCCAAAACATCCATGTAGCGCACATTGATCTCGTCCACCTTGTTCCATGCGCACAGATGTAATAAAAGACTGTAACAGCCGACTGAGAGGTTTTAAAGGTTAAAGGCTGCCTGAGCCCTGCTGCTTAAGCTCTGGCTGTTTCAGTTCATTCTATCAGCAGCTACATTATGAGATCATTGCAAACTGGGTCACACTGTAATATCGCAGTGCTGAGATGAATGCTGTTCAGCCGCACTTGTTTCAAGAATGTGTGTTATTTTCAAGGACATCACTTCTTACAGCAAGTCATCGTACGTGATGGACGCTCAGGGATCATGGTCTGAAAAAACGTGTTTGCTCTCTGGATCCCATTATGCATTCAGTCCCTGTTGTAGTTAAGGCTGATAAAAGCATTTGTTCGTCTCTGTTTGCTAAGCATGCTTGGAAAAGAATTAGCCCATGTACAGAGTCAGTCTGCCACTTCTCACCCCATTAGATTCAGCCCAGTGGTTTAATTCATAGCAGAAAGATGCTTCCTCAGTGCATGTTACACTGCTATTCTCTCCACGAACAGATATGTATGTCCTTTTCAATAAAGCAAAAGCTGAAGCTCCAGAGATGCTGGCAGATTTTGCAGGTATATTTGTATAAGTACTCAGGTAAAATAAGAGTCTGAGAAAATAAACCCTGGAATCTTTGGGAAAGGTTTACATAATTTCACAACAAACATCACTGTGAATGTAACAAATAAAAATGATGCCATTATTTAGTCACCTTCATGTCGTTTCAAAGCCACAGGTCAATGAGCAGCGACTATGAAGCTCCAAAAAAAGTCAAAAACACAATAAAAGTGCCATAAAAATTCTGAAGGTTCAATACAAGTTATGTTAATCGAAATAATTTGTGTCAGAATGGTGACTGTACCACAAACAGTTATTTTCTTTAAAAACAAGCAAAATGTTCAGTGTATAATTGAGGTTACAGTGAGGTCCTTACAATGATGCCCACTTCAGGAGGATATAAAAGCAAAACTTTATAAAATTATTTTATTTTTATTTATTATTAATTCTGTTAAAATACTTGCATTTTTGAACTATAAATTAGTTCAAATTATTATTATTATTTTAGCTTTTGGATTTAATGGTGTTGTTGCTCTGCGAACAAAGTGATATATATAAATAAATACAAATGAATTGTTATTTATTCGTTTATATTTTAGCATTTACAGATAATGTATTTCTTATGTGGCACCGCTTTATTGCCATTTTTGTTAGTTTTGTGCTTTTGTCTCTTCAGCATGTTCTACTTTTGTGTTTTGCTGAAAAGAAGTAGTGCACACAGGATTGAAATCGACATGAGTGTAAATAATGACACAATTTACATTTTTTTAGGTGAACTATTCTGTTGAACACAACTGAAATCTCATAGAGATGGAGGATTTGGTGTGAGCCAAAGTGGCATGATGAGGCAGTCTGGAGAAGTGTGTGATGAAGCTGGAAGCTCACAGCGTCTGGTAGCTCCCGGTCGGCTCGCTGGTCACTTCTCACCCAAACTCCTTTCCAAAGGAGCTGTTGAAATCAGACTCTGATAATAAGTCATTGCTTCGTCATCCCACAAGCTGACGCTATCGAGCGCAACATTATCTCTCTCTGAAGACTGGCTGATGCACCCGTTCCGAAGGTGGCACTCATTAATTTAAGAAATTAATTTGAGCGAAGGAAATGAGATCAAGAGAAAATGGAAATGGGTCTTTGAAAGACAGTGAAGTAAGACGGACGGACAGAGTCAGGGTTTGGCCGGAAGCTTTCGTTTCTGACATTTATGTGAATATAAGTATAGTGAACCTTGAGCTGAGATGGTAAGAAGCAGCATTTACTGTGAACTGAAAAAAGAAATTAAATAAAACAGTGCTGTCCAACGATTAATCGCGATTAAAATAAAACATGTTTATCTACTGTGAATATTTATTATGCTTCCCGGGGAGCAGTTGGGGGTTCGGTGCCTTGCTCAAGGGCACCTAAGTCATAGTGTTGAAGGCCAAAGACTCAAATCCACAACCCTAGGGTTAGTAGACAAACTCTCTTACCACTAGGCCACAACTTCCCCTGCTGCTAAGAAACATCTGAGCAAAAACTTTAAAGAGCAAGTTTGGGTATTCAATTATCTTTCGTTGTGCTGTCAACTAATGAAATCTTGGTCTGTGACCAACAACATCCAATTTTGAATTGGGTTGAAAATTGAATCTAAATTGAGTTCTTAAAATTTCTAATTTTGGCTACTGTTGGATCTGATGAATCTGCATGAAGGAATCCGCAGCGCCTCCAGTGGATCCAGTCCTGTCAGAAGGAAGCTGTGTCGGGGCAGACAGAGTAAACAGTCCCAGTGAGAGAGCGGCAGCCTTTGATTCGGGGTTTAAGCCCCCTGTGGTTTCCTTCATGACCCGACTGATCCTGTGACACCCTTTCTGTCTGTCTGTGAGAGTGAGACGCTGTCTTCATCATCTGCTACTGTCTCTCTCTCTCTCTCTGTCTCTATCTGTCTCCCTGTCTCTCTCTCTCTCTGTCTCTGTCTCTGTCTCTATCTGTATCTCTGTCTCTCTCTCTCTCTGTCTCTCTCTCGCTCCGTCTAATGCTGTTATTCCTCGCCAGAACACAATAAAATGTGATGCTAAAAATGTGCTTCTAAATATACTACTTTTACTGAAGTTAAAGATGTCAAAGTCTTTTTTTAATATGACTAAATCAGTGTTATTTTCACAATCAATGATATGCCATTATAGTAAAGACGATTTCATCTTTATATTCTGTTGTGTAACTCATAGTATAAACTTCTTAAATCATCTAAACCAAAAACATGTATGTTAAACCCTATACTTTCTAAGCTCCTAAAAGAGGTGCTTCCAGAAGTCATAGGTCCTCTTCTGACTATTATTAATTCCTCATTGTCATTAGGATATGTCCCCAAAACCTTCAAACTGGCAGTTATTAAGCCTCTCATAAAAAAAAAAAAAAAACACAACTTGACCCCAAAGAACTAATTCATTATAGACCAATCTCGAATCTCCCTTTTCTGTCCAAGATACTAGAAAAGGTGGTATCCTCACAATTATATTCCTTCTTAGAGATAAATGGTATCTGTGAGGATTTCCAGTCAGGATTTAGACCGTATCATAGTACTGAGACTGCTCTCCTTAGAGTTACAAATGATCTGCTCTTATCATCTGATCGTGGGTGTATCTCTCTATTAGTTTTATTGGATCTTAGTGCTGCGTTTCACACAATTGACCACAACATTCTTTTACATAGAACACTTTGTTGGCATCAGTGGAAGTGCATTAGCATGGTTTAAATCGTACTTATATGACCGCCATCAGTTCGTAGCAGTGAATGAAGATGTATCATATCGATCACAAGTGCAGTATGGAGTACCTCAAGGCTCAGTACTAGGGCCGCTACTCTTCATGCTTTATATGTTACCCTTGGGAGATATCATCAAGAAACATGGTGTTAGCTTTCACTGTTATGCTGATGATACTCAGCTCTATATTTCTTCGCGGCGCGGTGAAACACACCAATTTGAAAAACCAATGGAATGCATAGTCAATATAAAAATCTGGATGACGGGACTGGATTTCTTACTGCTAAATTCTGAAAAAACAGAGGTGTTAATTATAGGACAGATGATTCTTCTGCACAATCTGACTTTGCTGCAGCCTGGAATTAAACTACTGGTTTCGTCTGGTCAGAGGAGAACTAACCCCAACTGAGCCTGGTTTCTCCCAAGGTTTTTTTCTCCATTCTGTCACCGATGGAGTTTCGGTTCCTTGCCACTGTCGCCTCTGGCTTGCTTAGTTAGGGTCACCTCATCTACAGCGATATCATTGACTTGATTGCAAATAAATGACATGAACTGCCTTTAACTATCATTTTGCATTGTTGACACACTGTTTTCCTAATGAATGTTAGGAATGTAATGTATTTTGTTTAAAGCACTATATAAATAAAAGTGACTTGACTTGACTTATGATTTTCACTGTAGTTGTCATTCATCCTTGCATCCATCTATATTTGTATTAAGTTTTAATTTATTTAGTTTAAGTTATGTTAATATTTCATGTTAAATTAAAACAGACGGACACTCCCTTATCAACTAGATAAAATAAAATGATAATTTTTTTCATATTTTTAATTTTATATATTTCATTTTAATTAATGTGTCATAGTTTCAGTTTTAGTTATATATAATATAATGTAATATAATGTTGCTAAATAGCAAAAGTTATTTTTAAGAGTCAAGAAAGAAATACAGCAGCTTCTTAACGTTACAACTACATGTTTCTGCACTTCTTGAGTTTTGTTCTGCTGGGACTTTCCTCTTATTTATGTATTGCATTCAAACAAAATGAACACAGACTCTATTTACTTTATCAAACATATGATCTTTTATCAAAAAATAATAACTAATTCTGTCTGAACTGACTTTCAATTTCAGCTGACATCAGAAATACTGCTTGTTATGCAACATTTCACAATTGATTCCAGACGGATACAATCCTACATCTTCTCACGTTAAATATCCTGCTTCATATATCTGTCAGATTAGAAAAGTGAAATGAGTTTTGACTTTAACTGCTGACGTACTGTTACTGTAAAGCCACTTTTCAACTGTACAGGCTTTGTATGAAGGGAAGGTTCAGTGAAGTAATTTGCTGACTGTGCCTTAAAAGTGCTATAGATCTCTACGAGGATCCAACCTGACTGTTGCATCTGTTGGGGACACTAATGTGATGCATATATGCAACCTAATCATGTTGGAAGGAATAATTCATTTAAACATGTCATAATTTATTCACCCTTACATCAATCAAAACACAACCTTTCATTTTGGTGGAAAACTGCTGGAAAGCCTCTGAGAGCAGGTTTACGAACGCTTCTCATTACAAACCTGGTGAAATGCTGTAATCATCTGTCTAGGAAAATGTTGGAAATTATGGATTATATCTGGTGCTTCTGCATCCTTTTTGATACATGAAAGTTACAGTCCAAATTCATTATAATTGCTTAAGATGGAAAAACAGTGCATTCCTTAAAATCCCTTTTTTTGTGTTTCAAAATAAGAACGAATATTGTACGAGTTTTGAACGACGTTGGTGTGCATGAACAATGGCAGCATGTCCATTTTGGGGCAAATTATTCCTTTAATGAGTCGTCTCATTATTATTTGAGTGAGGACATTAGAAGAGGCCGAGCATTTGGTCTGAAATCTCAACTTTCAGAAAGCCATGTTTGCCATTGCATCGCTCCCTCTGCTTCTGTGTGATAAACCAATCTCTCAAATTACTGAGCTCAGGCACAGACACTTAACCGAGCTGCAGACGCTGCACTGGAGCAAAGATAAGTACTCTTTGTCCAAATGACACTCGTCCCTCTCATTACATGCTGTGAGACACAGTCTCCACTCCGTATTGTGTCTTTCTGTCTCCGTCTACTTGCTCTCTCTCTTCCCTGGAAAGAATGACACTTTTTTCAATCTCTTCTGACACTTAATTTCAAGCACTTGTATTTTCTGACAATCCATAGACATCTTTTGTGGGCCTGTTATGCATCAGGGGTGTTTAACCGTAATGGGAGTGTTTATGTTATCGATGGTTTTTGCATGTTGCGCTTAGCACCAGAGAGAATTCAGAGCCAATCGGCTCACTGAGGACAGTGGCAGCGAATCGACTCATTAATGAAATATATTGATCAAATTCAGTGCAACTACTAGCTGACTCCAGGGGGACCGCTGTCTGTTTCAGTCATCATGATAATGCTACTCTTAAACAAAGGCCAGTAGAAATGCATGTGCATGTAGAGTGAGATCTTATGACAATATTATGAATAATATAGTGTGCTTAATACATATAGATAGTTTAATCCAAATCAATTTACAGTAGGGCAGTTTCAATGAGTCCCTTTGGAGCAGCGATGGGTTAAGTGGTCTGCTCAAGTACACGATGGTAGAACAGAAGCAGTGTCTGTAGTTAATGGATCACCTCTAAGTGGGATCAAACCTGCTGATTTGCAGTTAAAAGCCTGGATGAGGATACTAGTAAGTGCATTAAATTCATCAAGGTAAGTACCCGAGTTGGCACACCTATTCAAATTGATTCAAAGATAATATATTGCTTTAATGCAGAAATAAATAATGAAATAAAACATATAGATTGCTCTAAGTTTAACTTTAACAATTACAGATGAATGAAATAAAAATTATATCACATATTAACAGTATGTTAGCGTAAATATACAGTATTACATTGTTGATAATGTTCATTTAGAAAACGTTTTGAATTGTACAATACATCATTTATAATGCATAACATTTTTATTCTATTCAACTGGATGCAATATTTTGTGTGTGGAACCAAGGTACATTTTCGTGTTTACAAACAAACATATTAAGTGGCGGAAGTCTCCACGTTCAGCGCAAATCCCGCCCTGCAGCTGATCCTTAGGCCGGTGACACACTATACTAATATCAATATCTATACTTCATGTTGAGCATAAATATAATGCATCCTGATAAAGGACACCCTCAACAGTATTGACAGCAAAATAGACTATGTTTGACAGGTGCAATATGCTAGTGTGTCACCAGCCTAAGGTTTTCAAAAGGCATCACGCGAGTGTGAACATCACTACAACTAACGATTGTAATTCAAACGCAGCTCCCGTCGGCATTTAAACAGACCTTTGCTCTCAATTCCCATCGGTCTAACGCAATAACGTTTTTGGGAGCACTTGTTTAGTTTAAAAGTAGACATTTCAGGCTTTCTATAGATATCTCTCTTATGTCTCTTCATTGAGCATTCACGGAGTTACAGTTCATTTTAATGACGTGTTTGTACATGACGATCAGCGGAGACAAATACTGCAGACAGCGCAACTTGTTTGTTATCTTTATTTTATAAGTGCACAAAGGTTTTTTGTTATTATGTCTGTATCCAAAAAAAAAAAAAAAAAAAAAACTAGACCCTTTACAGATTTGATTGATGTATTGCCCTTATCTGTACGATTATAACTGAGAGTGTAATTTAAGTTCTTTTCGGGGTTATCAGGAGAAAATGACTCAAAATGCATATATGCGTTAATCGACTCGAAAGGGTTAAAACCGATGTACGTACCGAACCGTGATTTTTGCATACCATTACATACCTAATATATATATATATATATATATATATATATATATATATATATATATATATATATATATATATATATATATACACGATTTTGGCTATTTCAGCAACGTTACTTATTTTAATTTAGTCAAATGAATAGAAATACAATATTCATATAAAAAAAAACTACTAAAATGACAAGAACACACAACTAAATTACTAAAAGTGTAACTAAAATAAAAATAAATACAATTATTCAAAATATTCATAAAAACTATGATAGTATCTAAATGATAAAATAAAACTGACCTAGATTAATAAATGCTGCAAAAGTATTGTTCATTGTTATATTTTGACGTTACAATATAGAACCTTAGTGTACAGTACCTAATATTTAATAGCATGATTATTGTGTAAATAAAAAAGTTTTTGTTCAAAATGCTGTGGAAGAAATCACATCTAAATTGGGTCAGTAAGGTTAAGTCATCATCTGCCTATCATGGCGCTCCTAACTCGCATGACCTTTTTATCAAAGTTATTAGCTATTATCAAAATGTCAAATGGTGATCACTAGCTGTCAACTCTGGCTCTAATTTAAGCTTAACTCTAATTTAGGAAAACTTTTTCTTTCAGTCATGTCTTTTTTTCATGTAGTGCACCGAGTGAGACAGTGCTGCTTCCTCCAAAAAGACTAAATGCATTGCTGTCTTTATTTTTAATGCAACCCATCATCAAAGGGTTGCCTAAACCATTCCTTCTGTTTACACTATGTCTCCTACTCGAACATTGGAGGAAAAAGAATGACAGCTTTTCCCTCAACGTTTGTTTGCAAGGATGATCTTAGCCTGCGGCAGTTAGCATTAATTAAAAAGTGCAGCGGCAAAAGCTTGGAGGGTTGAATCTGAGTTTGAGCGGATGGGAGGAGATGCGAAAAGACTTCAGACTCGTGTGAGATGCTAAATTCCTGCAGAATGACTGAAGTGATGACTAATTCAGAGCTGTTTATGCCGTTTTATGTAAGTTACTGGTAGAGTTACATAAGTCTTTTCCATCTCAGCACAAACTTGCAGTACTTTGAAGTCAAATAGGGTTAAAGGGTAGAAACACACATAGTCAAGCACACACACAAACACACACACTCATACAGACATATGCTCTCAAACAAAAAGAGCATCAATTCTCTGCGGCCTATAATGGGTAGAAATGGCTTAACTGTAATCGTTTTGATGTATTGCAGTCAAACGGGAAGAAAAGCAAATGTTTCTGCGAGCAAAACTACCTCTACTTGCTGATGTGTCAGTATACCAAACACACACACACGTTTGGGGACATTGACATCTAGTGTTTTGATACAGAGCTAATGTTATTTTCTATCCCCTGACCCTCAGAGAAGCCTTTTTACTTTTGAGTTGGTTAATTAAGATGTTATATTGGATGTTCACAAAGCCATGTTCCTCTTTAGGACCACTTACTAGCCCCAAAATGTATGTGACTTCAGCTTTTGCCATCCTTATGGAGAGACATTCTGTCCTTACAATGTAGTAAAAACCTCTCACACACAGACACACACTCAAGCAGAGTCTGCAGTCTCATTGTGTGTGATGTGACCCCATTATTGTGCATCCCTGAAGTATCATTCAGCACTGAGTGTCATCCATCAGTTAGTCCTCTAAAACAGCCAAATGAATTAAAGATTTTATCCCACATTCACCATCTACACATCTTCCCCCGGACTGATCATCAATACTCCCAAATGTAAAGCTCTAAAGCCAACCCAAATTCTTCAGCACACACTTTCCGGTCAGCATTCACACTGAAAGCATACTCGTCTCAGAGTTTTTTTACATTATTTTTAGACCGATCCATATGTAGTGTGGGCGAAGAGCCGTTTACCGGGCTATGCAGAGTCCCGGTGTTTATAAATAGCCAGAGCGAGCATTATTCCCACATCATCAATCACGTTCGAGCATGAGAGAAAGACTCAAGGTTGTAGTTCTGCTGTAGTCTGACCTCCACCAGTTCTACGCCACACAGTCTGGAGAAGTTAGCTGGATGGGATATTCTGGAGGGGAACAGATGCTGGTGCCCGGGAGCTGAGAGGATGACGGATGGTTCGGGAAGGGCAAATTTTAACTAGTGTGCTTGCCAGAGTGAACTGAAATATTTAATGTCCATATGGAGAGGGAGCGAAACTAAAAAATGCATTATTTTCTTTCATATAAAGCCAAACATGCATGCGCAAATCTCTTCACTGTTCACCAATGTCTTGCCCATTTCTGTACCTTTCCTAGACACAAGAACGCACGTGAATCTATGAAATGTAACATTGATGCAGACACATACTTGCGCACACACACACACACACACAGTGGAATCTTTCCATCTTGTAACCATGGCACTTGGTAGAATACAGTAGGAATCCAGCCGATAACAAAGTGCTTACATAACTATTGCATTGCCAAGCTCGACTCCTACCTTGCACACCTCTTTCCCTTTTTCTCTGCCTCTCACTTTTGCATTCCCTTTCTATTTTTCTCAGCAGAATACCTCTGTACATCTTTCCATGCCATCATTTGGCATTACAACAGATTCATGCATGGGAAAAAAATTACATTGTCTTTGAATAAAAGAGCTAATATCATCTCTTTAGTTTCAAAGACGGTTTAAATCTCAGGTTAACGCCATTCGCTTTGGTTTCTTAGTGTAATGAGGCTACAATGACTCCCTACCACACTGGTACTGCTTCAACATGCCAGCCCAAATTGGAAAACATTCGTTATTTATCTCCTGCTGGAGAAACCAGTCATCTAAAGTCCAAACAGAACCTACTCTTTTTCCTCAAAGGTTAAAGGCAAGCAAAGGATTCCTGATCCTTACCTCCCGCAGTTCATGCGCCACATCTTTCAGCTCCTTGAGGATTCCTTCCAGCTGCTCGATCACCATCTTCATGTGGCTGCGGATCTGTTCTCTCTGACTGGGGGTCTCAGAGGGTTCCCGGGCTGGAGCTCCGCTCTGGGACATCCTTCACAGGCTGCTCACAGGCCGGGGTGTGGAGCGCTGAGGGCAGGGGCGAGCCGAGCCACGATCCATGTCTGGGGCCTCCTGGAGCCGCAGTGCTACTGATCCGATCTGGGGCTCGGGACACACGGGAAGGGTTCAACATCTTAAATACGCCTGGGCAGCCGAGAGACCTCGCTGGGTCTGGGGTTAAACCTCCTCTTGCTGTGTACGGTGGGGCATCTCAGGACAGACGCAGAAGGAACGGAAGGTGCTGGAATCATTGAAGGACAGTTAGGTTGTTAGATCCAAGAATACACACCGAACTCCAGGATGAAGAAGGAAAATATGCAAGATGCGCGGCTCATTTGACCCTAGCATGTGCTTAGTGTCCTTAGCGGTAACTTTGGCTGGAAATCAGTTGTCTATGATGCAGAATTCTTCTCTTCCATGGAGACATGGCTAGGAGGCTTGTATGAGAGACTGATCCACTGCGAACTCTCGTAAAATCCAATTCAGGATGAAAAAGGAAACTCCCAAAGATGCCTTTCTTTCTGAACTACTTCTTTGTTTGAAATCTAAAACATTTTGTCTTTGTGTGTGTGTGTGTGTGTGTGTGTGTTTGGAGTAAAAAAGTCAAACTAAAAGGTGAAATATTCCAACTTTGTATTTCCTTGAACTGGACCTGAAAGAAAAGCAGAGAGAGTGAGGATGTTAATTCAGCTAAAAAGCCACGACGATTGTATGTGCGCATATATATATATATATATATATATATATGTATATGTATGTGTGTGTGTGTGTGTGTGTTTGTCCTTGTGCATTTGTGCATGTGTGTCTCAACCAACATAATGCTTTCAGAGTGATTGGTAAAATTGCAACTACACTCACAATAAGTGTTATGATGAACGTTTCACACGTAATCCCTCACGGGGTGTCAGACAGAATGGCTCATCCTTCCAGGTTAGAGGGACATTTCTCACCCATTACATTATATGGAAATAGAGACTGAGTCGAATCTCAATCCAGTTCCCTTTGGTACCGGGTGAAATCCAGTTGTTACTCTTTTAGAATAGCGTGGCAGTCTTCAAAAGCTATCAGAGAATGTAAATTCCATGTATTTTGCTCCAGGTAGAATTGGAAGGGAATAAAAGAAGAAAACTTGACCCTTCAAACCACTGACGAAAGAGACAACACCTGGAAAGACGGGAAGGAGAGCAGTTTCTCTGTTTATCTGGTAACGTCTGTCTTCCTGTCATTTTTTTCTCTCCTCCACATTCGATTTCCTTAAACACATATCTTGATTTTCTCTTTTAACCGTGTTCAAGCTTTACTACACAAAATCAATTACAGACAACAATGAGATACCAAGAAGAACAGATACAAATGAACACGCTCACCAAATTGAATCACACCAGCCCCTGTGGAAATACACTTCATAAAACAGGTTCTCTAGCACTCGTTTTCTCTCTCACCTCTCCCCTGGTCAGTGGTAGAAAGTGCGTGCAGGTTTGCCTTCCCTCCCTCCTGAGGAACAACAGGAATACAGTTTTCGGCTCAGCTAGGCTCGGATCATCCTCCTCGTTTTGTTGCGGCGTCAGTCACCATCAACTGACTGTGGCGCGCTCTCACACACGCCGTCTTCCTCCCAATCAATCCCACGTCCCTCTCTGCCGTTCCCACACACAGTCCCACTCTCTGTGTCCGTCCAGTCACACTCGCCCACTGTCAGCAGGAGGGTTCATTTAGAGCTGTCCTTCAAAGAAAAAGTGAAGCAGCAGCGGAGGAGGAGTAGGAGCGAGGGAGGAGGTGGTGGATGAAAGATTGACCCCCGTTCCCCTCTTTTTGAGCCCCCGGGAACCTTGGCTTCTCTGCTCCTGCATGGAATCCTGGAAGTCCTCAGATGCTCTTGTTGCTGCGGCAACCACTAGCTGCCGATTCCGCCTCACATTCCGTCTCTCGGCCGTGGAACAGACACCTCCTGTCGCCGTGACGACAGTCTCTGACTGAGGGAGGGATGCTGCCTTTGCCTCCGATTCTAAACCCTGTGGATATACTCGCACTCTGGTCCCCTCTCTCTCTCTCTCTCTCTCTCTCTCTCTCTCTCTGTTGGTCCCTCCTGCCAGATGGAGGGGGAAGAGGCTGGAGTTTATGGACAAGCTTTGCCTGCTAGTGAAGACGGCTCTCTCTCTGGCTCTGGGGGGGAGGAGGAGGGACCAGGAGGTTTAAAGAGACAGAGCTTCACACTGTATCTCTTTTATGTCTCCCTTTATCTGTTTATTCATAGCCCTCTATTATCTTTATGGAAGCCTATAGGCATTCACTCTCCCAATATATGTTGTAAATAACATTTCATAAACTGACTTAGACAAAATTGCACTACATTCTAAGACTAGTTTTCCATTTTGTACTTCCTATTTGACTTTTTCTTGTTTTAAGCATACATTAACCAAGTATGATATACAATGATATGAAATGATTCCAAAATATATGTATAGAGAGGATATGTATATACATATCCTCTCTATATATATTTTGGAATCATTTCAGTAAATGTATTAATGTATTATTGAAAACAATACTGAATTTCTTGTTTTCTTGTTGCTAAATAAATAAATAAATATATATATATATATATATATATATATAATAGAGGGCTATGAATATATATATATATATATATATATATATATATATATATATATATATATATATATATATATATATATATATATATATATATATATATATTAATAAATAAATAAAGTGAAATCAAGGTATGGTATCTTACACAATTTCATGTCTTATGAATGTGCTTCTTGTTTTAAAGGTATTTAAATATTTGATTAGACTTTAGATTGGAGAACACTTGTCCACTATTAACTAAGAGTTCATAAACTCCAAATTGATAGTAAACCGCTAGTTCTGATTCTGATTCTGATTGATAGTAAGGCCGTTGATTAGTAAATATTTTGCAAATAAATCTCAAGCTCGATTCAGACCCCTGAAGAGAGGGTTACTAAAATGTTATGTTCATTCATCACTCACAGGCTCCAACAAATTGAAAAAAATGATGCAGAGTAAAATATTCCCTTTTGTATCTTCCACTTTGATCAATAAAACATTTTCCCCTTCATAAACTCAGCACATTAACACAATGTGCACATTTGGCTTCAAACATATGTTTCGTTGTGAGTTTTCAGAGCACTGTATTGACTTTCCTCTTATTTCTTTGTTTTGTTTCTTCTCCATAAATTTCCGCTCTTAGTTCAACTCAAACCATTTTGTGTAATGACTCAATTCAAACAGTTTTGCTGATAATTTCAGTCTAGAAATGTAAACTCATCATATTTGCATATCCATTCTGATTAGTCAATTCCCTCGCATCAATTTGCATTCAGAATTCTGATTGGTCATTTCTTTCTTGCATCTATTTAACCATCCGGCCAGCCATGAGAAAAGCCTGAAACCTGAACTTACCTGTAGAAACATAATCATTTGTTCCCTTGCAATGGCTGATATTCCCTTCAGGAAATGCAAATCTAGTTATGAGTTGATTATGCATTTAGATGTGGATTAATTAAGGGCTATTGATCTACAGCTGTGAAGAGTGTGATTGGTGAATTCTCCATTTACAAAAGCAAATGCATCCCAAAGGCAATGTGCTCTGCGTATCTGTGAAACAAGATTATCTATAATGCTTCGGGTGCTTGAATACCCTTATACGTAAAGCCAGTGTGTGTAGCACTGTGTGTGTGTGTACTTTCACATGTAGGGTCAGAGTGTGTGTGTGTGTGGGTCTGTGTAGGTGGAGGCTGATGTGGCATTGTTCTACGTAGAAGCGTGTAGGCTTTGGAGGAGCGTTTGCGTTGCACAGAAAGATGTCCTTGCTATATGCCTTTAAAAGTCATAGATCATTGCAATCTCTCTTAAAGACCTTTACAGCCCTGTTTAGCATAATTTGGCATCTAATGAACACTGATAGGGAAGCAGTTCCGTAACAGTTGAAGAATCGCAGACACGCACGAGCAGCATTCGACTGTCGTCTCCGTCCTCCTCCTGCCACGATGATATTTCTTTAACGCTAAGGTCATTCTGACTGCCGGTTTTTACTAGCAGAGCTGGAGAGAGGCCAAGGAAATATCAGCCCCACTTAATATTTCCATCCTGGATTTATTACACCTGGCCCGATTATAGAGAAGTTTTATAGAACGCAATATTTTTCTAGCAGGGCCGCACGCTCGTGCTTTCACAGGTGTACCTCCAGAGGAAATCACTCGGGTAATGTGGTACTACAGAGAGAGAGTGAGGAAATAAAGAGAGAGAGGAATAAAGGAGTGTTCGGGAAGAAGAAAGCGGCCCATGGGGGTTTATTTGACCACTTCTCTTTACACAGCAATGAGCAATCATACAACAGTTATTTGATACTTCAAGATCAAGTATCTTTTTATTAGACGAGTCAGTATTTGGCTGGCTCTCTGCGTGCTGAGATACGGCCGCTGTGTCTCTGTTTGTGTGTGAGGGTATAAGAAGGATTTATTTTTTCTCATAAACCAAAACTTGAGGGACCCAGCTGGTCGATAGAGGCGTTCTAACCCTCGGCCACCTGTCCATCACAGCTAGAGTTCACTATTGGACAGGAACTGCACGCTTATCACTGCTATGTTAAAACATGTATGAGGCATAAAAAACATCTTCTTTTTCTTATTGGGAACCTGTGATTCTCCTCTCCACAAGGGGGCAGAGCGGTGTAGTGAAGACCTTGGAAACTCACAAAAGAGCAACACAGAGGACCTGTGGAAGAACCTCCATCTCTTCCTTTATAAAGATGCTAGGAAATACTTGTGTACATTTATCACTGAATATATAGTTAGCCATATTTAAGGATGAACTGTTTGGTTTATAAATAAAATAAATATGAATAAAATATCTATGAAACATAGGAGTATTACAAATTATCAGAAATTTACTTACATTTGATACATATCCTATTTGCAGTTTTGGTTTCAGTGTAGTATACTAATAATATTGTGATTGTTATTAATATGTATTATTATTATTATTATTGATAATAATAATAATAATAATAATAATAATAATAATAATAATATAAATTTTTATTTTTATTTATATTTTAGCATTTGTTTGTTTATTTGTTGTTGTTTTTATTTTATTTTATGGCTGTATATTTGTACATTTTTAATGCAGTTTTAGTTGTATTATTTTGAGAAATTTAAAGTGACCTTGTCAACTAGCCGATAAAAATAAAATAAACTTTAACATAAAAATAATAATAATAATATATATATATATATATATATATATATATATATATATATATATATATATATATATATATATATTATTATTATTATTATTATTATTATTATTATTATTATTATTATTATTTATTTTTTTTGGTTAAAGTTTATTTTTATATAAATATTGGCTTGTTGACAAGGTCACTGATGAGACTCACCTTACTAACCATTAATATGCAGCAGATTAGGAGTTTGTTCAGGGAAAACTATAAGTTAACAGTGAAACAGTGAATATACAGTATGTATCCGTAGTCTTTCTGTTAGGGTTAGGGTAGGAAACAACTGGTTCCTTTTATCATACTGCTGTATGAAATCACTAAGCCACCCAAGACCATATATAACAGTGGCTTTACCGTGGTAAACAGAGGTTTACAGCACTGATGCAATCACTATAACGCACATCCTCCAGCAGCTTATTGCTTTATTTGACCTCCTCACATTCACAGACCTCAAGCTCACCGCTCATCCCTTTCTGTGTTTGTCAGATGAATGTGAGCGTGAGAGTCTTGTCGTGATGGACTTAGTGATGATGTGATGATTTACCCTCCGTCCAGTCTTTACTTCAGCCTAGCGCTCCGGAGCGGCGAGAG
This sequence comes from Carassius gibelio, assembly GCF_023724105.1. Classification (NCBI taxonomy): domain Eukaryota; kingdom Metazoa; phylum Chordata; class Actinopteri; order Cypriniformes; family Cyprinidae; genus Carassius; species Carassius gibelio. The sequence goes on along the minus strand of NC_068388.1, from coordinate 25,855,191 downwards.
GTCGCTCAGCCCATCATTTCATATATCCCTTTGCTCTTCTTCTTCATGAATGATCATCATGTCCTGCTGTCTCTCTCGAACACATCTTCTCACTGTCCTTGTCTGGTTCAGGGTCTCCCTGAGCTCTGCTGTTTGCCGAGGGCTATGTGTGCTTGCCGTGGAGCTCGCCGACGGACACCGCATCCCCAATCAGCCCCAGCTCCCCCACCGGAGCACTAACGAGCCGGAGCAACTCATTGGTCATTCAGCAGGAGTCCCAGCAACACGGATCATCACATTTCTCCCCGGGTCTGGCCTCGTTTAGAGCCACGCACCCTTCAGGAAACTCGACTTTACTCAAGTTATGTAATGCTGAAGAACTGAATGTCAGCATTGATGTATGCGAAGCGATGTGGAGACTGACGCGCGCGGCGTTTGACGGAGAACCGGAGATTGCTGCTGTTGGCCGCTGACAGTTCTTTTGATTCACTCGCAGCTCGTGCAAACATAATCAAGGGCGAGATGTCACTCAATATCAGTCCTGTGGAGACGAGAGCGGATGCTGTGCCATTCTAGCAAACACGCTAACTTTTGACTGATACAGTTGGTGTTAGTAGCTTAACACAGACTTCTGGGAAGGAGGAGGTGTGGACAGTTTAATGCTTGGTGTAATTATATTTTCCACTTACTTTTTAAATCTAGATCTAAATCCGGAAGATCACTTGTATCACCACTATACATCACCATATCGCATAACAGTATGCTTTTCCATCAGGCTGTTTTGAAGCAATGTGTATTGTGAAAAGCAATTTTCAAATACATATGACTATTAAATTGACAATAACTTTGATGCTACATTTGATTTCAACACATTTAAAGGTTTCTTAAAAATGTCAAGTTCAAGGGTTATTATAGGTCCTGTATATAGTAAGACAAACAAACATTTTCACGATTTTAAATTAACTTCAGTTGAAAAAACAACATACAACATATACAATATATATATAAGTATATATAGTAAAATATTAAAATACAATAAAACATTGATATATGGGAAGGAGGACTGAATATAGGAATAAATTTAAATATATAAATAAAATAAAAAAGTTTAAAAGTTTAAAAGTTAAAACAAATCACTATAGGAAGAAGGACCCAAATGAATGTTATTGTTCTAATTATTTTTATTTAAATAAAAATGTAATTAAATAAAGATTTTAAAACCATCACTATGGTGGAAGAAGGACTGCTAAAAAATAAAAATAAAAATAAAAAAATAATAATAAAATAAAATTAAATAAAATTAAATAAAATAAAATAAAATAAAAGAAAAAAAAATAAATTAAATTAAATTAAATTAAATTAAATTAAATATGTTGAAGAATGATTGTCTATAGGAAAAAAAATTAATTGAATTTAATTTAATTGAATTTAATTTAAAATAACTATGGTGGAAGAATGACAGTTCATTAGGAAAAAAAAATAGATATGTATATTTTTATATGTATACATAGATATTTATGTTTGTGTTACTATTAAACTTTTAGATCTAAAATCGTGAGTTTTTTTTTTTTTTCTGTTGTCATTAAAATTTCTGATTAGCAGCTTTATTCATCATTTATTATAAATGCATTCTACAGGTCTTGAGAAGATGCACACGAGAGGTGTTTCCTGTGGTAAGTCTCTGTGAACTTCACACAGGAAAATATATGTTATGGTGACTACCAATAAATATTCTTTAAATAAAATGCTCAAGCATATATATATATTTATATATATTTGACTGTACTGAGAGAGACAGCTGAAGGCTGGCTGAAGATGACTGATGTTTGGTCATGAATAATCAATGCATCAAGGCCAGAGCAGTGAAATAGAACAGAGATGAAGGAAAGAGAAATAGAAAGAGATTTTACTGACACTGAGTTTGCGTTAGTCCACATATACGAGGCACGGGGCGCCACATACAAGTTATGGCATCGCAACAGACTGATAGAGATAAAGAGTGAAGCTATGGACTATTTAAACTGGTCAAACAAATTCCATGATGAAAGCTTGTTTTGGTAATTCCTTTGTGCACTTGATGAAAAATAATAAGGCCTTCTGATTTTTTTTTTCTTATACACAATTATAAGAAGTGTATATCAATGTATTGAATGTGTACTTCAAATTTTAAAATAAAATTCAACTCAAATTGTGAAACTCGTGTATTAAATAAATTCATTGCACACAGACTGAAGTAGTTTAAGTTTTTTGTTCTTTTAATTGTGATGATTTTGGCTCACATTTAACAAAAACCCACCAATATATATATATATATATATATATATATATATATATATATATATATATATATATATATATATATATATATATATATATATAATAGTAATACAAGTAATACAATGATAGTTATTAAAGTAGACTTTAGTTTATCATTAATGCTTGTCAGTACATACCACTCTAACGTAACCACAATTCAAGGACAATAGAAGTAATTATAACATTGCATATAAAGATGTACTGAAATCCTGCTTAAGTGGTTATAAAAGCACACTTTACCTCGTTTACAAGAAAACGATGTACTACAAAATGAAAAAAAAAAGGTTTTGCATACAGAAAACAATCTTGTTCAAACAATCCCCGAACATCTGAAAACACTGTATTTTATCCATGCTAGTCCAGTAGTTGGCGATGTCACTTGCGTTACGTCACAGTTTTAACACAAATTTGTGGAGTAAACTCGATGACGCCATTGTTTTCAAAAACTTGCACTTGCAAACTCCACTGTCGTGTACATGAACAGCTGAAATGCATAAAACGTTAGCAAGTTTTAGGTAAAAAATGGTGTCAGGTAAATTCCCCCTAAAACAAAAATCTGTCTAAAAACTAAAAATGTGCCCAATTGTACTGCCACAGTGCCTTTATGTAAGCCTTCCATTCGGCTCGTCTAAAACAATATGATTTGAATAAACTGTGCATCCTCTAATCAGTTTAAATGGGCCGAATCTCACGGTACTGTGGTCCAGAACTAGTCTCTCATTCTCCTAAATAGCGGTTTTGTCTCTGAGCTGCATCCCACTGAGTGAATCATGAGTGTGAGAATGACCTATTCCAGTTGGCAGAGCGGGTGCCAGCCGACGGACGCAGAGATGCCCTCATGCCAGGTAGGAATCCTTGCTCGGCCGGAACAATTTATCTCCTCATGCAACTCCGTTGGCTTGCTTTACCTAGACTGTCCTCCTCTACATGCTTGTTTTTCTCCATTATCTCCAACCTCCTCGGCTGACTTCAATCAGATTCCCCGTAAGAGGGATTTAATTTGCATCTCATGCCTCACTAGTGCGCTCACCCGTCTTATCAGTGCGTTCTCAAGTTGACGGCCGCTCTTCAGCACGTCTGCACCACACGGAGTGAGATATAGACAGAGACAGAGAGTCAATGCAACCACTATTTTGAGGCGGAAATCACTTTCGATTTCTCAGTGCCTCTCGCTGCTTCATTGGGAAGAGGAGAAGTTTGCACAGAGGCAGACAAAGAGATATAATCGCTCGACTATTTGGAAGTGTGCAGACACTTAAACATATCTATTTTACAGGGCTGGGGATCTCCATTAAAGAGTCGTCCTCACTCTGTGTCTCACATGGGGCAGTCAGTGTAGTCTTTTCTTTAACTCAGGCTGACATGAGAGAGCATTAGGCCAGGAGCTGTTGATGGAGTGGTTGATCGGACCCGCCACCTTTTATTGTGGCAGTGCAGCTGAGCCGAGCCGTCATCGGCAATGCTTGCTTTCCTCACACCGTGTGTGCACTTTCACCTTCGACCTCGGCCTTGCATAACCAGTCCCTAAAGCTCACGGTCAATAAGGACCACAATCAATCAACGGCTGAGGGAGAAACTTGAGAGGCTAGTGCAGGGCACAGTGGACGTTTGTTGACTTTGCTGTTGTGAAAATCGAAATGTTATGCGTTGTAAACGGATTGCCCAATGTTTAGCTGATTAGCATGGGTCAAGTTATCCCCTTCTGGAGGATACCGTAAATACAACATCTGTATGTTTCTCCATTAATAGCCATTCAAAAGAAGATGCATATTTCAACCGGATCTCACAGGAAAATATAATAGTTTTACAAGATGACGATTTTATATGAATTTGCATAATTTAAAACTTTTTAGAAAGTAGGTAAGCATGAAAAGTAGCTGGATATTCCAACTAGAATCTCACGAAAAAAATAAATAAATAAACACTATTTTACAATGTGCTGATTGTTTGTGAATTTGCACAATGTGAATCTTTAGGGGGAAAAAAAGAAGAAAAAAAAAGTGCAACCCTAAACCTAACTATTTCTGGGGTGTAAGCAGATCATATACATCAGATTGTAAGAATTCATGCAAATTAGCCAACAATTTACCAAATGTGAAATATTTACAAACTGCCATGGGTATTCTAACTTTTTAAAATTGAAAATCACAAAGTGTGAACATTTTTCCAGAGTATGACTGTTATGAGCTGGTTATATTTATTGAATCAAAAATATAGAACAAATCGGGTGTAGTATGAACGCGAATGATTAATCATTATGAGTTTGTTCTCTTTTTAGAGAAACAAGAACTTGCGGTTCCATGACAGATTTAAAATCACCACAGACCTAGTTGAGCATCAATGCATAAGAAAGAAAGAAAAAAATAGATGAACGACAACAGGATAATGACCAGTTTGATTTCCAGTGCTTGTCAAGGGCGATATTGTGCACAAATGCTAATGAATTGTACAGGTGAGTCATTTCTGTGCGTGTAAACCCAGACACTGCATTGGAATGACATGATGGTTAATGGAAGTGATGTCTCTGTTGGCTCGAATTTCGCTCTCATACCTCTCAGTGCAAAATAAATGGAGCTGTCCTTTTAGCTTTGGGTCAACTACCTGTCCATCTCAGTCCTTCGCTCTCACTCTCATCCAGTCACTTCTCCTTTCTATGATCCCATCCTCCGCCATGCCTGTGTTCTTTTCATTTTAGCCTTATTATATGGCCACTAACGGAGTTGCTTTGCCATTATATGAAAATATGACCCCATCTTGCCGGAGGTCAGTGGCAATAAATAGGAGACACGGAGGTGGAGCCACTAAGCCGGAGATTCGAATCATCCATCCGTCAGGTCGGAGGTCACGCTCTCGCTCTCACACCTCCACCTTCTGTCTCCAAAGGTAATGGGTACCATCTCCCAATCTCGCTCCCCATCCCTCTTTCTCACTTTCCCTTCTTCAGCTGGATTTATTGATGTTGACCTTTTGCTGAAATTAAGCTTGCCAATCCCCAGGCAGCTAGGGCAAAGTTTAAACCAATTAAAGATAACTTCACCAATCAGCGGCTCCAGAAAGACTGATTCTGCCCTGTCAGGGGCATTAGGATAATTTGTTCTGTGTCACGGACGGGTGAGAGGAGGTGAAGTGGAGCTCAAGGGTTGGACTGCGGGTGAAAATGTCTAAGCGCTAATGCCACCGTTTCCCAGCATTAGGGGGAATTGTGGGAAATGAATGTTTGTGACTGCAGCCTCATAAACCAGCTAAACTTCACATGTCTCAGCCAATCACAAAACAGAAATGATTATTAAAGTTATAAATAATAAATAAATAAAAAATGCCCAACATTGATAATAATAATTATCATAAATAATACAGATTTGATCACAGGATCACAAACTAAATTTCACTACATATTCAAATCTATTTTTTTCACTTATTTAATTTAATTTAATTTTTTACTGTATTATTAATCAAATAATTGCAGTCTTGGTGAGCAGAAGACTTTTCACACTTTTAAAATATATATTTTAAAAAGCTGTGAACCCAAAACTTTTGAACAGCACATACATATATATATATATATATATGTGTGTGTGTGTGTGTGTGTGTTTTGGGTCTAAAATATCAAAATCAATTAATTATAAAAATGTTGAATTACAAAAAATCCTCTATAATCCGGCATTGTCCCCGTGCTTTTGGTGTTTTTAATCAAAAAAAATGTTTTGAGTCCAGGAAAACGTCAAACTAGAGTCCAGAAACACAATCTTTGAGAATATAACCATACTTAAATATTCATACAGTCTAAAGCCTAAAGCTTTCCCTCTTATTTCATGCCAACTAAGTGAATGATTTCCTCACACTATATATTAAAGGAGAAAATCCTCTGGCTCCTCATTCTGAAGGTTTTTGTGCTTAAATTCAGTCCTTTTATTAAGGCGAATCTCTGATTTGTTTACAGGCTCCTTGTAAAAAAATTGATCCATCTCTCGGAGAGCGAATGCACCAGGCTTACGACATCCACTCAGTATGCTTCATACAGGGTACCTCTGGCCAGCTATTGACAGCTTTTATACCCAGTGTCACCTTGGAGATTAATTCAACCTCTCAGAGAGGAAAACCTGAATGCCATTATCTCTCCTGGGAATAGACATATACTGTATGTCAAATTCCCTTTCGCTGTATGATTATTCAAGAGAGAGAAGGGTGGGGGGTTTCGGTGACATGCGAGGTGAGGCTGGGAAATCGATTTGTTCTCAATGGCATTGATAAAAGGGACAAGACACAGGACGTATGTTAATCAAAATAAAAACTCCTAAATATTTGTTTCCTCTCACCTGTCATCCATGTTAACATTTATTCTCGCTCTCTTTCCTTGGTTCTCTTACTTTCCTCCTCCACATTCACATCACGTGGTTTTCTCTGCTGACTCATGCATGACTGTTGTGTCTTTTTCTAAAGAAACTAGATCTCCACGATTAAACAATGGCTCATCCTCTGTTCTGTCGAATCATCAGAGAATTTTTGTTCACAGTGATCTGAGGCCAATATTCACTCAAATAGATTTTATTTTTGGATTTTTTCGAGTTATTGTGAATCTGAATTCTGTTTTCAGAGATGCAGAAACTTCTGACTAGAAGAAAAAAAAATAATAAGACATTTAGAAATACAATTTTACTTGATAAAAAAAAAAAATTGTCTAGATTTATTAAATGATCTAGAAAACAATATAGTCACAGCTTATTTTATAACTGTAGTTGTCTACAGACTGATCACTGTCAGGCTCAATGATCAACAACATGCTATAAGTTATTTAACAAAAAGATAATACAAGTAATTATAAAGCAATTAATAATTAGAAATCACAGAAATAATTAAGAAATTGCATATAAAGATGTAAAGTCCTGTAAAGAGTCAATAAGTTCCAAAAAGAGATAAAATGTGATGTGACATTCAGCCAAGTATGGTGACCCATACTCAGAATTTGTGCTCTGCATTTAACCCATCCGAAATGCACACACACAGAGCTGTGAACACACACACAAACATTGTGAGCACACACCCGGAGCAGTGGGCAGCCATTTATGCTGCCGCGCCCCAGGGAGCAGTTGGGGGTTCGATGCCTTGCTCAAGGGCACCTAAGTTGAGGTATTGAAGGTGGAGAGAGAACTGTACATGCACTCCCCTCACCAACAATTTCGTCCGGCCCGAGACTAGAACTCACAACCCTTCGATTGGGAGTCCAACCCTCTAACCATTAGGCCACAACTTCCCTTTAATCCCTTTAATACAAATCCTGTGCTAATAATTATAAAAAAAAAACTAAAAAAACTAAAAAAAAAACTGTTGAAATAAGTAGCTCCAAAAATTACTGAAAAACATATTTTTTTTACATCTTCACATTTCAGTAGATTCTCCCAAACACTGAATCCAGCGTGGATGCTAAATATTAGTGGCTGAACGATATATCGGCCGACATTTGTTATTTTTAATTATCGCCATCAGTCAAATTATAGTTTTTTTTATATATATATATTTTATATATATGATTTGTCTAAACCCCAGTGGCGGTTAGGTTTAGGTGCGGGGTTAGGTGTAGGTCATTCATACAAATTCATACGAATTGTGCAACTCGTAAAATACATACGTTTTGGCAACAATCGTATGAATTTGTCATACGAATTCGTACGAATAAGCCACCTTGTGAAAAATTTACGAATTGCCGTGAGATCGGGCTGGCCATCTTACTCTTTAAAATATCGGCCATCATAAAATCTTTTTGGGTTGACCACTACTAAACAGTAGGCAAAAGCTTGATCTGCTAGTTTATAAGCTAAACTAAAAGATTTGTCCACTGAATTGTGTGCAGCACATCCGTTTTTAACCTGAAGCACCAAACATCATCTTTCGAGCCGCTCGTTGAGTGATACACGTCTCTGTTGACTTTGAGGAGGACAGCAGTAAAGCCAGAGCTCTGTGGAATAATATATTATTTGTTTCTTCCATGCGTTATTAATGGTGATTCTCCCTGGCCCTGCCACTGCCGGATTAACTTGTCTGCAATGAACCTTGCAACGCAGTCAACAGCACACATCAATCCACACACAGTCTGTGTAAACACACACACAGGCATCAGTCCAAGGTGAGGAGAGAGGTGACATCGAATGAAGGAAAGGACTGATAGGTAAAGAAGGATCAGCAGACGACTGCGTCTACTCACCACAATCTTATTCTGACCCGATGGAAAGTGAGGGATAGAGAGATGGAGCTTCTGAACTCCTGGGTTGGACTCACTTCACACAAACTAACTGTGATGGAGCTTAAGTACCAGAAAGAAAACACTGTAGCTCTTTTCCACTTCAGTAAGCACCGGCTTCCACTGGCACGACTATGTATTTATACGTGTCTTTTTCAGGAAGACTCTCAGCAGCGGCTCAAGTGAAATGCTTTGTATTGATGGTCTGTTACTGGTAGAATAAAATGAGGTCTACAGCATTTGGAGAATCCTCATCTTAATGACAATTGATCATACCTGTTTTGAAAGCTGTCATGTATGTTTATTCAGTCCACTCGATGAATCGATTCTGCCTAGGACCCTATACCGTTTGTAAAATCAGGAATAATACTAGGGATGCAACAACTAATTGATAATGAAAAGTCTGTGCAATCAAGTCTGTGCATGGAAAACCTCCATCAGTTACGACACTGGAAAATAGTGGAGAAAAATATTGGCCTGCTGTGGGAAAAATTGTCCTAAATATAAGAATGCATCATGTGTGTGTTATGTGTAATGCATTTGTGACATGCTTTCGTCAGTGCTTAACTTCAATTTTACCTTATTTTTATGCTTGTTAATCTTAAAGGAACACTCCACTTTTTTTTAAAAATAGGCTTATTTTCCAAATCCTCCAGAGTTAAACAGTTGTGTTTTACCTTTTTTTAAATCAATTCATCAGATCTCTGGGTCTGGCGGTAGCACTTTTAGCTTAGCTAAGCATAGATAATTGAATCTGATTAGACCATTAGTGTCTCGCTCAAAAATGACCATGAGTTTCAATAATTTACCTATTTAAAACTTGACTCTTTTGTAGTTGCATCGTGTACTAAGACCAACGAAAAATTAAAAGTTGTGATTTTCTAGGCTGATATGGCTAGGAACTATGTTCAGGGCCTGAGTGCCTGCTGCTCCCATGGTATGGCAGCAAAGTGTCTTGATTATTATGCCAGAATGAGAGTATAGTTCCTAGCCTTGTCAGCCTAGAAAATTGTCTTTTCATTTTCCGGCGGTCTTAGCACCTGATATAACTACACAAAAGTCAAGTTTTAAATAGGACAAATATAAAAACTCTGGTAATTTTTAAACAAGATGCTAATAGTCTAATCGGATTCAGTGATCTATACTAAGCTAAGCTAAAGGTTCTTTCAGAAAGTTGCATTGCGGTTCTCAACGATTTACAGACTTTTGAGGGGACACTGCAGGGTAAATATACCAATGCACTAACATAAAATGTTGCAAAGTAATGCTTTGCCTGATGCTAAAGCCTGATGGTGTAAATTCAACATCTACCATCTGAGGCTAACGTGGCCATGCTAACCAGCTAAACCTTGACCTGTGGGCAGAAAGAACCATTACTCATGTCGATCCCCCAGCCAGAGGACTAACTAAAAGGGCCAGTGTATATTCAGCTGTCGGCAAGGCTCCTACACAATAGACTGTAGCATAGTTTATGTCATTGCATGACTTATGAAACTCAAACCTTTTGCCAGTATAATTAGCCCTCGGGTTCCTCTGAAGGGAGAGCAGACTCTTCCCGCTGATGAGGTGTCAAAGTTTTACCTGTAACAAGTTTCTGGTCGCTGGCCATTCGGATGCTGCATTATTGATGTTACGGCCTCATTTGAGATAGAAAATAGTGCTTTCCAAGTACAGAGACCCAAACATAGCAGAGGATTCATTTCGAACACACACACACACGACACAGAAAACAGAGCCCGGAGGCTTGCGGGGAAGCAGAAAGCCATGTTTCGGCGTAATGCTGAAGAAAACCATTTGATCTGGCCCCTTTCAAGGTGTTACAGAGTTCCTTTTATGCCCATGAAATGTCCATTTCCAATCTGAGTTTGGCTTCTGTCATGCATGTTCCTCTGGGGGTCCGTTTCTTTATGTCCATGTTCTGACTTCCTGTGCTCAAATTGATTGCATTCCCGCTCCCCTCCGTGATAGTGGTTGAAAAGAACGGACTCGTTCTATCCCTATAGCTCTGCAATGCTCTGGCTCTCTCTCTTCACCTGAGCTCTAATCACAGCTGGTGTTTTCGCTGTACCCAGAATGGGTGAATGGACAAACAGCTTTGAATGTTAATGGGCTCCTCAGGTGCATAAAGTAGTTTGCACCGATTGTTTGTTTGAGTGTGTTTCAAAAGCATGCATGCATATGTGTTCAGCTGAGAAGGCCTGTTTACATTGAACTAAGCTTGTGCACGCTAAGCTATTGTGGATTTGAGGGAGAGTGAAATACAGAGGTTTTTTTTTTAGCCACGGATCTGTTTGTTCAGTAACAAACATTTTTTAATTAATCTTAAGTCAACCAGGGCAAATGGTGAAAACTAATTATAATAAATAAAACTCTTGCTTTACAACTCAAAGCCACCAGTGTTAGGGAAAGTTACTTTTAAAAGCAATGCTCTACAGTATTGTGTTACTCTCTAAAAAAGTAATGGATTGTTTACATAGTTACTTTTTTCATGTTCTAGAGTTGCAACCGACTATAAATCAGAACAAGTTTTTATGTTTCATTTATTTTTTCTCTGACCTCTATTCCAGAATTGCAATCATTTCAAAAAATGTAATTTGTGTGGAATTTCTATGAGGACTGTAAAGAAGAGAAAACGCTGTTCCAGACAGATCAAGCTTACTGTTTACAATGCTCAAAATCTAGAAAGATAAATTTGTGGAGGTTTTTTTTAAGAATGTATCTCTGAGATTAACTGACCGATTTGATGATATTTTCTTTTCATCTTAACTCCATATAATGCATATTAAAGTAGTGTTAATAAGCGCAGCTACTTTGTGTAAAGCAGTGACCAAGGAAACTATGGATTGCTGCTGTTCCATAAGTGCCAACTGCTGTCAGAGAATATATATATATATATATATATATATATATATATATATATATATATATATATATATATATATATCATTCAGTCCATCTGCTGTTTTAGTTTTGTGCAGGTGTCTTATGTAACATCATTTCACATATTTAAAAACCATTCTTAAATTAGACCATTATTTTTTTTTGCTTTAAATCTTGAAATTATAGAATCATATACAAAAACAACTGTTCTTGCTACATGTATGTAGCAATACTGTCTGTTCAAAAGAAAAAAGAAAATAAAAGGAACTGTGACCCAAAAGCCGAGATACGTACAGAACGTCTCGGTTACATACGTAACCCCCGTTCCCTGATGGAGGGAATGGAGATGTTATGTCGAACGACATATGGGGTCTCACTTTGGAGGCCAATCATTTCGGAGTTTAAGAGAAAACGCCAATGAAAATTGGCTAGTGGATTAAACATACCTGAGCCACTCCCTGTGCCAACGGGTATAAATAGGGCGACAGGAGCATCCACTCATTAGGTTTTATGCTGAGGAGCCGAGAACGTGTCCCGGCAACAGTGACCGGTTCAAGGTTGTGGCATGGGGACATAACGTCTCCGTTCCCTCCATCAGCGAATGAGGGTTACGTTCGTAACTGAGATGTTCCCTATCTGTCGGTCACTACGAGTTATGTCGAATGACATATGGAGTCCTATGGAAAATGCCACAACCTGAACACGTCACAACCCTGTGGCGCTGCAATTGTCGGCAAGCCTTGGTGTGCCCCAAATGCTACGCTTAAAGCCGTAACCTTCCCAAAGCCCCAGCGCAAATTCACTGACCTTGGTACCGAAGGGGTCAAAGGGTGAGTACCCCCGCTGGTGGCATATCACTTAGGTCTGCCGCATCCCGTCCAGAAGCCACATGTGGAGGTTCCAAAGATCTGGACGTGGGGGCCAAATGGTGCCAAGCCCCTGAGAGAGGAGGTCCCTCCTCAGGGGGATGGACCAGGGAGGGGCTGTCACGAGGAACATGAGTTCTGAAAACCAGGTCCGGGTGGGCCAGGAAGGCACAACAAACAGGACCTGTTCCTCGTCCTCCCTGACCTTGCACAGCATCTGTGCGATCAGGCTCACTGGGGGAAATGCATACTTGCGTAGAGCCCAAGGCCAGCTGTGTGCCAGTGCAACCGTGCCCAGGGGGGCCTAGGACAGGGAATAGTACAGCTGGCACATCGGCTGCATGATTGAGCTCCCCCAGGATGTGGATAGTGCGCAGCGACTTGAGCCACGTCTGACTCCAGAGGAGGAGATGCCAGCAACTCCAGACAGTTGATGTGCCAAAGCAATCGAGGATCCTGCTATCCAGGACCCTGAAGCTGCCTGCCCATTGCACCCCAGTCTGTGTTGGAGGCATCTGTTGTGACAACAACATGCACGGACACTTGTTCTAAGGGCACGCCGGCCTGTAGAATGGCAAGGTCCGACCAATCGGTGTGATGGTGACACGATGTGTACTGCGGCGCCATGCCCATCTCTGGACTCGGGATTGCAACCAGTGCTGAAGTGGTCTCATATGGAGCAACCCGAGCGGCGTTACTATGGCTCCAGATGCCATATGCCCCAGGAGCCTCTGAAAGTATTTCAGTGGTACCACTGTCCTGCCTCTGAAGGAACTCAGGCAGTTCAGCACTGACTGGGCATGCCAGCTGGTGAGCCGTTCCCTCATACTCGCCGAGTCTAACTCCATACCGAGATGAGAGATTGTCTGCATAGGGGAGGGCTTGCTCTTCTCTCGGTTGATCTGAAGCCCCAACTGACTGAGGTGCCGGGGCACCAAGTCCCTGTGATCGCACATCTGCTCTCGGGACCGGGCCATAATGAGCCAGTCGTCGAGATAGTTGAGGCTCTTGATGCCCACTTCCTAAAGTGGGGCAAGGGCGCCCTCCGCGACCTTCATGAAGGGCTCGATTGCATCCTTCGCCAGCAGGACAGCAATCTCGTTACCCAAGACAGAGGCATCCTGGAATGCCACTGATGTTTCGAGTATGCCATTGAACTTGGGAGGTCGCCGGCGAACTGAATCGCGTAACCGAGTCGGACGTTCTGAATGAGCCAGCGTGACGGGTTGGGCAGCGCAAGCCACGCTCCCAAACTCCATACAGGTGGCACCAAAGGGACAGTCAAAATACCCGCAGTGGTGCAGCGATGGGGAGTTGTGTCGGATGGCCCAAAAGTCATCACGTTCCGAGTCATCACGGCCACACTCCTCATGTTCCCAGAGCAACTTGCCAGAGATGCGTCGAGAAGTGTTGCTCTTCGAACCGTGACCTCTTGACCGCTGGCGAAAGGGGGCGTCGTGGGTGAGAATGAGGAGGCAGTGCATCGCTAATCGTCTACCCGCGAGCCTTGCAAATCGGAGGAAAGGGAAATTGCTCTTTTATGAAAAAGTGGAACAGAAGAAACAAAATCTGTGGATTCTCCACCCGGCCCTCCTCCGGGGGAAGGAGTAGCGCTGTCTCCACAAGCTCCTGTAGAGCAGTCTCCCACATCTCCGAATTGCCTGTGTCAGGGCCGCTTAGTCGTCTTCCTCTCCTGCGCGGGGCTCTATGCGCCGGCCTCGAAGAACTCTCAGCACGGGGCGGAGCTGGTGTGGAGGATGCAGGGGGGCGTCCACGGTGACGAGCAGGCTGAGGCACTGCCTGCAACGGAATGGTGGCAACCAGAGGATCACGTCGAGATGTGCTGTATGGACTCAGTCTGCTGTTGTTCTGTCAGGAACTGCTGGGTACAGCCCCTGACAGCGTCGCCACACAGGACAGCCAGTTGAAGTGCCCTGGGGAATCGCTGAAAGGGACATCGCTATTTGCGCCGTACCACCAACCAGAACAGCTTCCCGACACACAGCAGATGAATGGCTTTGTGGAGTATAACAGCTTTCATACAACCACTCAGCTCCGAAGCAAAAATCTAATGAGTGGATGCTCCTGTCAGCCTATTTATACCCGTTGGCACGGGGAGTGGCTCAGGTATGTTAAATCCACTAGCCAATTTTCATTGGCGTTTTCTCTTAAACTCAGAGATGATTGGTCTGATAAAGTGAGACCCCATATGTCGTTCGACATAACTTGTAGTGACCGACAGATAGGGAACTGATGTTACTTATTTTAAAAATAGATATTTTCTTAGATATTTAAAAATAAAGTGTTACTTCAGTAGCTACTTAAAAAAGGTATTCTGATTATGTATCTTGCTCTACTTTACTGCTGAAAGCCACAATGCCTATGAAAGTGCTGAAATGTTCTGATTATTACTATTACTATTGTAAGCATCTTTCTATATTTTTTTCAGGTCATAAGATCTGTTATTGACCTGAATGTCTTCTTGCCCAAACTCAACATGCATTGTTTTTTTTTTTTTTAAAGAAATAATCAACCCAAGACACTCATAGATTTAAACTTATGACCCTCTCCTACCTCATTTTTAGAATAAATTAATTATCTGATCCTTCCAGGCCATTCTCATCCCAAGGCGTCATATACTGACACTTTTGACATTTCGTCAACATCCTACCCTAACCCTAACCCTTACCCATAATCTGTGTCTAATATTGAGGGTGCCATGTGCGTAGGATGTTGACAAAATGTCAAAAGTGTCAGTATATGACGCCTTGGGATGAGAATGTATTAGATCCTTCTCTTAACACTGATATTAGCGATGCTTTTTACTCGCTTTGCCAAATGATGACACATATACCTGTACATAGTCCCTTCCTTGATATATATTAATGGGATTTTCTTTCAATAGATCAAATTTAAGTGAGTTTCTTTCAAGCTTTTAAACTGAGGTAATGCACAACGTGGGGAAAAAAAAAAAAAACTAAGTTTAACACTCTAACTCTAAGCAATGGGCTACTGGTTATGCTCTACCTTGGCAAGCACCACAGATAAGTAAACTTCTCTGCAGACTTTCTTCAGAAAGATGCATGAGCTCCAGGGCAGATGAGGCTGAATGAATTGTGAGGGAAAGGGGACTTGGGGACACTCAGATGTACCTGTCTTCCAAAGCGAGTGAAAGAAAACGTTTAGCTATTTAGCCAACTCATGTGTGCTGTCTGCAGGCCAAACTCAGGCTTTGATGTCTAACTTCTCTCGAGACAGTCTTATTTTGGTTATCAGTCAATTGATTTCATGCTCTGCAGGAATAACTTGTGTCCTCGAACAGTTTAATCCCCTTTGACCACAAACTCCCCCCAGTAGTAATAGATGGAACAACCTGACTATTTTGCAATTATCTCATCAGTTAAGTCTTGACATGTGTGTTTTGTCAGACACTGAAGTGATCGTCCACACCAGTGATTTTTTCCCCTCTCTCAGCACTGAGGACATGTGATTCTTCTTCTGTCTATCAATCTCTCAGGCTTTCAATTCCTGTAATAAAGTCACCCAATCTCTTTCTAAAGGTCCTCACTCAAACATGGGCTCTGTGCATTAATTTTACCTCTATTTCTTTCTCTCTCCCATTCAGGCCTCCGGAGTCCTCAGCCTCAGTAATGTGTGGAATAAGATGGCTGCGCTGGATGCTGGAGAGGTTTAGAGTAATTAGTTCACGGACTGAGATAAACTCACCAGGGACGCACAGGAAGTCAGCACAATCAAGATTTCATGGCAACACTTTTGCTAATTTTCAATTATAAGTAAAATAAACGATTTAAAAAGTAATGCATGTCAAAAAGTAGCATATATAACAATTTTACTATGTCAAACTCAAATCTGATTATGATCACATACAAATCAGTGTCTGAACATATAAAGGGGCATATAAATCTTTTGAACCTTTCGGCTTCATTAAGACATCCTAAATACAAAATTAATGTCAATCAATCCATACAGAACATGACTCAAAGACTAAAAGGGGTTTTCAAGCATCAAAACAATAAAACTAAATAAAGCACAGCTTACCCCCCCCCCCCCCATACATTAATATATGTCCTGTTTACTTTAACTTTTTCTGAGCAAATATAGTGTCTATCAGAAATATTTAGCATAAGTTACAGAAGACACAGACTAAAACCTAACAATAGTTAATATACCAAAAAATAAAAATAAACAATATTGTCAGGCATACAATATTTAGAATCATCAGATCATAATAACACATGTTTTGGTTTTTCTTGATCTTTTTATTTTTTTCACACATTCACAAAAAAATCTGTCACGTATGCAACCATTTGGATTGCAGTCTAGAGCACAGTCCAGTCAAGATTAAGACTGTATCATAGTACTTACACTGCTCTCATCAGGGTTAAAAATGACCTGCTCTTATCATCCAATCGTGGTTGTATTTCTCTATTAGTGATACTGGATCTTAGTGCTGTGTTCAATGCTACTGACCACACCTTTTTTTTTTTGCATAACTAGAAAATTATATTGGCATTACTGGAATTGCTTTGGCATTGTTCAAATCTTACTTATCTTACTGTTATCAATTCGTAGCAGTGAATGATGAGGTGTTATATCAATCAAAAAATGCAGTATGAAGAACCACAAGGCTCAGTACTAGGACTGTTGCATTTTATGCTTTACTTGTAACCCTTGGGAGATATCGTCAGGAAAAATGGTGTTAGCTTTCACTCTTATGCTGATGATACATAATGAATGCATAGTTGTAAAAAAAAAAAAAAAATTGTAATGATTGTTCTGCTCATTCCTATAGGTGTGATATTTGATAACAATCTTGGATTCACTTTATTTTGATGGCCCCTTTAACACATTCTGTTGTCTATAGGAAATGTTGCACATACATATCTACTAACTCTCATTAAGACTAGAGTATTAGTAAACTGTTAGGGTTAGAATAAGTTGACGTACTTGCAAAGTTACTGATGGTCAGTGGAATGTCTGTTGGGAGGCCATCACAAGAAAGAGTTAGCAGATATTACGTAGACAGGCTACTAATACTCTGATGAGAGTTAGTATACATGTAGGTGTAGTGTTACTTATTCTCAACAGAATGTTCAAAAGGAACCATCAAAATAAAGTGTTACCGCAATATTTTCTTTGAAAAACATGTTTATAGAATGTTTATGCCATTTTTAAAATCACATTTGTCCATCTTAAAAATATATATAAATCATGACCTATGCTCTCAATGTCATATGCAGAAATGTTAATTCATGTGTTCATGACCTCAAGGCTAGTTTATAATCTTAATAAACAAACTCCAGCGGGTCCGAAATGCAGCAGTTCTTACTAGAACCAGGACGTATGACCATATTAGCTCAACCACTATAAAAGGTTTGAAGATGTTGATTTCAGTTTATTATCTGGCATGTCCTACAGCTTTATATAGTCAGGACAAAATTGTGATTAAACAAGCTTTATTACACAGTCTGTGCATCAAAGTCACCCTAAGTTAATGAGAAAATCACATCGGTCTCTTTATTTCATCAACCAAAAAAAAAAAAAAAAAAAAGGCAATATATATATATATATATATATATATATATATATATATATATATATACAGTATATATATATATATATATATATATATATATATATATATACAGTATATATATATATATATATATATATATATATATATATATATATACAGTATATATATATATATATATATATATATATATATACAGTATATATATATATATATATATATATATATATATATATATATATATATATATACAGTATATATATATATATATATATATATACAGTATATATATATATATATATATATATATATATATATATATATATATATATACTTTTTTTGAGTAGCTAGTATTAAATGTATATATTTATGTTACATTTTACTATGATTTAAATGTATAAAATGTTAATTATTTGAAAACTTATATTTACACTTTTTTTATATTTAATAACAATTACCAATTATATTATATTATATTATATTATATTATATTATATTATATTATATTATAACAATATATAATTACATTTCATATAATTTTTCATACATCATATATATAATTTTTTATTTTCTTCATTTTGAATGGCTGTTGTTAATGCCAGTCTTTGTTTGCTCCTTTATTCTTCACACAGTACCATTCATGCATCACCATTTACCTCAACAGACTCAACAGACAGACCTCAACTACTGTATATCCTTCAGATTAACAGAATGATTAGTTGCCTCAAAAATGGGCCAATACTGTTTAGTCCCCCATTACATTAAAAACCGGAAAGCATGAAATGAATGGAGAGACCAAGTGCAGATCAATCAGTGCTGAATAAAACAGTTCCTAAAGCATCTGGGCCTTAAATGATTGAACACAAGAAAATAATTCATTACAGGCCAGAAGCCTTGAGCTCTTTAGGGCATGAAAATGATTCCGGAGTGTCTCAGACTTAAGCGAGCCTCATGGTGAATCCAGAAGATAAAAAAAAATAAATAAATATAACAGACTCCTGGAATGTGGCAATGGTAACTAGAATAACATGACAATATTTGTTTGAACATACTCCCTGCATCTATTATTCTCATATTTTAGAATGAACATTTATGCATTTGCAAATACACTCTGTCACAAATCTAAAAAGTTACACTTTTATTTAATCTTATTTACCTCCAAATGGTACTTATTAGTATCTTAATTGTGCATATTAGTATCTTAAATTGACATATTAGTATCTTTTGAAAGAGTGCCATTACAGTGAAATTGTTGCACCTTTTATTTATTAGTATTTATTTATTTTTTTATTTTTATTTTTTAATGAGTGTATAATTCTAGGAACACAATTACAGGACAATGTATATAATTACCAGAGAACAAATTCGAATGTAATGTGTAATAAAATTAAATACATTTTATTTTGTATCTCTTTATTAATTCATTTGTTTGTTTTGATTTCACTCATTTGGTTCAGTTATATTTCTATTTATCAGAGGTCATGAATAACTACAAAGCTACTTTATTAGCTATTTATGATCACTTTTGGCTAGGAGTTGGAGTTCTGCTAAAGATTTGTACACTTTAAAATGTTGATATCTGTGGGGTTTTGTATAAGGGTGTAGGATATACTTTGAAACTATTTTCTTTCAGAAATCATTAGTAAATAAATAACAAAACTAACAAATTGAATTTAGCATGACTTTTTGAAGTAGTAAGACTGAAATAGAATTTTCAATAGTCTTTGTTTTACTTAAAAAAAAAAAAAAAGAATAATAATAATTCAGCTTCAGATCGTTACATGTCACCATAAACAAACATTAATTTCTCTTAACCGTACATGCAGCAAAACTCTAAGCTCCAGAGAAATGTAAACATGCCACCGAAAAACTTTTGCATTGAGGAATAAAAGTCCTTGAAGTCACATGACCTCCTGTTTTGCATTACACTAAGCTGCATTAAGCTTTTTTTGATGCACGTATCAGCTCCCAGGGCTTAGTTTGATTACTTTCATGTACCTTTCACCCAGAAACAATATGGATGTTCAATATAATTTAGCTTGCTGATATTTAAAAATCCCTGACTGGTCTGTCAACAAAGCACACAGGAGTGCGAACGTGCATCTCAATAAAAGGTCTTTGAGCAGTTAGCACAAACTTATAATTCACCGGAGCGTTGCTGAGTCCTTATCTTGCACTTCTGCTATTGCCAGATGAGGCTTTTCGGGCCGGCCGGTACGTCCTCGAAAAATAATGCTGCTTTAATTGTTTCTGGAGGCAAGAAGCGACCCCGATGTGACCTCTGATGAGAGAGAGGGAAAAAATAAACACCTCAGAGTTGCAAATTCATCCGGCTGGCCTTTAATACATTTTGTTTCTTCAACCAGATAGGACTGATTAATATGTAAAGGCTGAAACATCAATAAAAGAAGTGTGGAGATTTGTATGCAATTACAGAGAGTCATTTTAACCATTAACTCGTGATAACATGATGATGGTTCATGATTAAATAAACAGTGAAACAAACAAATGGGGCACAAACGTTTCACACCATTAGGCAAACTCATTGGAAATATGTGAGCCATGCACGCCAGTTTGATACCAGGAGTGCAGTGCGAGTGCTGGTATTTATAGATGAATGGTAAATAAATATGTTAGTTCAAAGTCCATGAGGCTTGAAAATTCCAAAACGCTGTGAATTAATCTAATACATGCAACAATGAGGCCAAACGACTCAGTTTACCATGACCCGGCCTACATTTTAATTAAATAAATGTATTTAATGCTGAAGTGTGAAAGTTTCAATGTTTCTCTATCAAACATTTACTATACAAAGACCAACCAATGGCACTAGTTTGGGCCGGGACTATCTGTTTTTCCGGATAATGGAAGATGATGGAAAGGGTTAATAAAAATGTTAGATTATATAATTTATTTATTGTTTTATATTAAAAACATATGCAAACATCTTTTTTATTAATAGAAACGGACTGTTTTTTTTTTCTTCTTTACATTATAACAGGAGAGTTTTAACACCTTGACATTTTTAGTTCCAAAAATTTAATTAAAATGTATTTGCTAAAATTAATTGCATAATATATTTTGTAAATATTTGTTCTACAAATATAATAATAATACAAATTATAATAATACTATTGCTATTATTATTATTATTATTATTATTATTATTATTATTATTATTATTATTATTATTATTATTATAGGCAATTGTGTATATTATTGAAAATATATAAAAAATATTGCTATATCTGAAAACACATTAACACATATATTTTGGACTCCGCATTTTGCAATCATTGAGAAAAGATATATTTGTTGTCTGTAACACATGCATATAACACATCTGAATAAAAACAAGGAACATATTTAAAAATTAAGGGGTGTGTGTGTGTGTGTGTGTGTGTGTGTGTGTGTGTGTGTGTGTGTGTGTGTGTGTGTGTGTGTGTGTGTGTGTGTGTGTGTGTGTGTGTGTGTGTGTGTGTGTGTGTGTGTGTGTGTGTGTGTGTGTGTGTGTGTGTGTGTGTGTGTGTGTGTGTGTGTGTGTGTGTGTGTGTGTGTGTGTGTGTGTGTGTGTGTGTGTGTGTGTGTGTGTGTGCGTGGCCTGGTGGTTAGACAGTTTGACTCCTAACCCTAGGGTCATGGGTTCGAGTCTTAGGCTGGTAATACCATGACTTAGGTGCCCTTAAGCAAGGCACCGAACCCCCAACTGTTCCCTGAGCGCTGCAGCAGAAATAGCTATATATAGCCACTAATACTAACTACATCAAAAGTTTTGTGTCAGAATAAGGATTCTGTCCTCAAACATCTGTCTCGTGTTTTTCTCCCTGATTATAATTACAGGGCACAGACAGAAATGCTGCTTTGCGACAAGAAACCCCTGTATGTGTCTGTCAGCAGGGCCTGCTTGAGCTTCACCCAAAGAGCTGTTTTTTTCATCCATAATAGAGGGCGAATCAAAGTGCTCTCCTCTCCAAACTCAGCACCCATTACACAATGTAACTCTTGCTGCAAACCCTTTTATCCTACTCCTTTGCTCTCCTATACTCTCCTCTGCGTTTGATCTCTGTGATGCTGCTAATTAGGGCACAGTCCTGGCAAGCATATGGCTCGCCCGCTAAAGACAAACACTGCACCCAACAGCATGAGGAGCTTCACATTTCATTCCATGACTAAACAACATTGTGCAAGTCAGCAAAGATGAATCGCAAACGCCGCCCACATTTGCAACTGTGCCCTGAATCTGTTTTCCTTGAACAAGGAAAAGGCAAATCAGCAACTAATCTTGGAGCATAATAAAGCTGTTAGCGGTGGCATGTTGTGGACACCTGAAATGTGGAGGCATCTTTTGTTTTTTCAGTCTAATATAAAGTCAAGCATCGGCAGCTTCGTTTGATGTTTACAGCATACGGAACAGCATTTTACCTTGCACTTAACCAGCAACCATTACTATAATATTTATATTTAAGCGATATAACATCTCATAAAAAATAACGTAATAAAATAAAGTAATGAGTAACTTAAGACGGCAAGTGCCAACAAAGTCAAAGCAACCCTTGTTCATCTTCAGAACACAAATTATGATATATTATGCAACTGAACCATTTGAATTTATTTTATAAAATAGTCCATGTCACTTCCAATAGACATGTGAGTTTGAAACTTAAAGGATGTTTTTAAAGTAAATTGATCTGGTCAAAAGATCAAGAAATTTGATGATTTGTGTGAATGTATAATGCGCACATAAACTATCATTCAGAAGTACTCAGTTGCATTGGGCAGAGCATTTGTGAATATTCATGAGGGTCACGGAAACTGTTTCAGACAGGATGGAAGGCATCAGAATTAGCGCCAAAAAGTTAAACATATTGTAATTACTTTTTTGGCTATACTGTGTTGTGTTTTATTTAATGATGATAGCCAACAATTTGCCAGAGCATCATAAGGAAACAATCCAAGTAAATGAGTTCACTGCCAATGTTGGTCATGCTTTACCTTGAGAGAAATAAAATAAAGTTTCTGTTGTGATTATGCTGTGCCATTTTTTCACCTCATGTCTTATATATATTTCAAATCGTACATTTATGTCTACAATTTTAGAAAAAGTTGTCTCTGCTCAGTTGTGCTCCTTCCTCCAAAAAAATTATCTGTATGTAGAATTGTTAGGTTTCAGGCCTCACCATACAGTAGCACAGAAACTGCACTTGTTAAAATTACAAATGTCTAGCTTCTTTCGTCAGATCACGGCTGCATTTCATTGCTAGTTTTACTTGATCTTAGTGCTGTGTTCGACACCATAGATCATGACATACTCATAGATTGATTAAAAAAACTATACAGGTATTCATAAGATGGTTTAGATCCTACCTGTCCGATTGCTACCATTTTGTTTATTTAAATGGGGAGTCATCTCATTTATCACCAGTAAAATATGGAGTCCCACAAGGATCTGTCCTAGTTCCTTTGCTATTTCCAATATACATGTTGGCCCTTGGTAATATTGTTAGAAAATACGGGATTGGTTTCCAGTGTTATGCTGATGATACTCGGCTATATATCTCAACGAGACCAGATGAAACTTCTCAATTATCTAAGCTAACAGAGTGTGTTAAAAATTTTAAAGATTGGATGACCAATAATTTTTTCCTATTAAATCCGGATAAGACAGAGATTTTACTTATTGGACAAAAAAAAAAAAAAAAAAAAAAAAAAAAAAAAAAAAAACAGTACACAGAATCGAGTAGATTACCATTTGCAACTAGATGGATGTAATGTTACTTCCTCTACAGTCAAAAACCTGGGTGTTATATTAGACAGCAACATATTTCCAATATTACAAATAGAGCATTCTTCCATCTTAGAAACATTGCCAAGTTACGAAACATGTTATCTGTTTCTGATGCAGAAAAGCTAGTTCATGCATTCATGACCTCTAGACTGGACTATTGTAATGCACTTCTAGGTGGTTGTCCTGCTTCGTCAATAAACAAGCTACAGGTCGTCCAAAATACAGCAGCTAGAGTCCTTACCAGGTCAAGAAAATATGATCATATTACCCCAATTTTACAGTCTCTCCACTGGCTACCTATTAAGTTCCGTATCAGTTACAAATTATCATTACTTACCTATAAGGCCCTAAATGGTTTAGCTCCTGCGTACCTAACTAGCCTTATACCACGTTACAACCCATCACGCACCCTAAGGTCACAAAACACTGGACTTTTGGTAGTTCCTAGGGTAGCAAAGTCCTCTAAAGGAGGTAGAGCTTTTTCACATTTGACTCTGGAATATCCTTACTGATAATGTTTGGGCTTCAGACACAAACATTCTCTGTTTAAATCTAGATTTAAAACACATCTCTTTCGCAATTCACAAAATGTGTCTCATAATTTGTGACTGCAGTTGCATCTGATCAAAAGCGCATCATTATTCTTTAGCTTGGGTTAAACTAATTTTTACTTCGTTGAAGCAGCAGCTATGCTAATGATGTCTCTATTTGTTTCTCTGTTTCTGCTGGGATCTTCATCCCGTGGTAACTAGGATTTACACAAGCTCCAGTCTGAATCCAGAACACCTGAGAAGAGATGATGCTGGCCCTCAGAGGACCTCAGATGATGCTTACCATGAAACACCATACAGAACTATAAATGTTGCCATAAGTGTGATTGCATCATATAATAATTGCTGTTAATAGTGTTCATCGTCTCTTTGACTATGTCTTTAATTTTTTTTTTTTTTTACAAAAATGTATGCCATATGCACATGAACTGAGTCACCACTAAGCTACTACAAAATATTGTAGAAACTTAGTTTTCTGTAAAGTTGGTTTTGCAATGATTTGTACCATAAAAAGTGCTATAAAAATAAACTTGAATCTAATTTAGTGCAGTCAGTCACTTGTTTAGTCACTTCTTTACTTGAATTGGTTGAATTAAATATTGATACACATTGAAAAAAAAAAAACAATGTAATGTATGAAAAATTTCAAGTTAGCCCCAGTGATTGCCGGTAAGCTGGACTCACTGCATCATGCATGAGAGAGTTCTCACTGACAAATTCTAGTGCTGTTTGGTTGTTTTGTATTTCTTCTTTCTCTATCAGCTTGGCTCTGCCAGTGGTAAGCTTTGGCCTTAGGCCATGGCACACGCACAATCATGTTTCTAACTAGTTAAACCAAAGCCAGATCTAGTCCATACATACACTGGTTTGTATAAACCTTAAGGGCCTGCAGTCCAGGAACACATAGCTATAGTTCAAAAAGCTCCGGGCTTTCCTGGACCGAGTGCACTAACTATTCAAGCAATTCGGCAGGTAACATGCGTGAGTGAATTATCTATATCCCCACTCACAGGCTCAACATTTTGGCTGTCTATCATTCACTCATCTACATTTTCTTGCCTCACAAAAAGAAAATTCCCTGTATATATATATATATATATATATATATATATATATATATATATATATATATATATATATATATATATATATATTAGATTAGATTCAACCTTATTGTCTCTGCACATGTAAGGTGCAAGGCAACTAACTGCAGTTGACATCTAACCAGAAGTGCAATAAGCAGTAAGTACTGGATATACAGTGACTACAATATGTTACAAATGTAAAATAAATATACAGATAAGGCAATACTATGGACATAATTTACAGATTTTTAAATACTATCAGCATGATATACAGATAGGTGTACTATGAACATACTATACAGATAGATTATGTGTATGTACACTATAAGCAGAAACTATGAACATATGAACATCTTTTACACTAGAGCAATGGATAGTAAAAAAGTGCATAGAAAAATATTCCAGTGTGCAAATGGATCATTCAGTATTCTGGATGAACAGAAAGTAGTGCAAGTAATAACAAGTGTAAGGATTGTCTTTTGTTGTTGATTGTTTTCTTTTTTTAACAAGATGTAGTGATGAGGAGGGTTGCGTATTTGGCTGTCAGAGGGCAGGATTCAGTAAATAGACATCTTGGAAAAAAGCTGTTCTTTAGAGAGCTAGTCCTTGTCTGGAGGCTCCAGAAGCATCTCCCGGAGGGCTGGAGGTTAAACAGTCTATGGTCAGGGTGAGAGGAGTCCTTAAGAATGCTGCGAGCTCGACGTAGACAGCATTTTCTCTGGATGTCCTGAATAGCAGGAAGTGGTGTCCCTGTGATGCGTTTGGAAGTTTTCACCATCCTCTGCAGTGCCTTGCAGTCAGCAACTGAGCAGTTCCCATACCAGACTGTGATTCAACTGGTCAGGATGTTCTCGATCGCACATCGGTGAAAGTTCACCAGGATGGCTGAAGACAGCTGGTTCTTCTTCAGTGTCCTGGTGAGCCTTCTTGGCCAGGCGGGAGGTGTTCGTGGTCCAAGACAGGTCCTCCGAGATGGTGGTTCCCAGGGACTTTAAGCTGGAGACGCATTCAACAACCATGTGGATGGGGTGGGTGATGGGGTTATGCGTGCCTCCTTTCCTCTTCCTGAAGTCCACAATGAGCTCTTTTGTCTTGCTGGTTAAGGAGCAGGTTGTTGTCAGCGCATCATGTAGACAGGTGCTGTACCTGCACCAGGTGCCAGTAGTCGTAGAAGGAGAAGAGGAATGGGCTCAGCACACATCCCTGTGGTACGCCGGCGTTGAATGTGATGGTGGTGGTGGTGGAGCAGGTGTGGCCTGACCTGACATGCTCAAGTCGGTTGGTCAGAAGGTCCATGATCCAGTTGCAGAGGGAGGTGTTAATGTCCAGGTCTCCACGTTTTGTGTTCAGCTTGGAGGGAATATATATATATATATATATATATATATATATATATATATATATATATATATATATATATATATATATATATATATATATATATACACAATATATGAAGAGATCAGATGCAAAAGCCTCTAAGTGCAATCTGAAACTTTCATCTAAAATTAGGATTTTTATCAAGATCCTATACTTAGGTTGAGTCATTTTACTTTAATTGCAATGTGCAGGTCCTTTTCCAGGCTATTAAAGTAAAATAACTGAATATAAATATAGGAGCCTGATAAAAATTCGAATTTCAGATGAAAATTTCAGATGGCATTTAGAGGCTTTTGCATCTGAATTCTTCATATATATATATATATATATATCAGAGGTTGATGTACAGTATATTGATGTCATTAGCTTTCATGTGTCTCTTTAGAGAATAAATTTAGGATGTTTAGAAACACTATAACATGAAGACATATCAGATTTATGTATTCATGTGACACGAGCAAATCCACTGATTGATCACCATCTGCTTCCATGTTACATTTGCCACTGTTTCACTTAAAGCTCCTCAGTAATTGGTTACACATAATGAATTTGTTCTTGCAAAGGCCCACCGCTGAGTTCAACTAATCACATCAGCAGCCGAAATTCCACAATGCTGCTGTGTTTCCAAATCCCACCATGAAATGGATAGCTTTTTCAGATATGTGTTGCTTTCTAAACTGTGTGCCGATGTCAACATGAGATGTGAGGATCAGATAATTCATCTTGATGCTGGGTTTGGAGCCGCACGTGGGAGCCAGATTATGTGTGTGTGTGTGTGTGTGTGTGTCTGTGTTAAACCTCTAACAAATGCTAATCTTTGATTTCCCAGAGATCTCCAGCAAAGCTGCAGTCAGAGACACAGGAAGATGGCAGAGAGCCTAGAAGAGCATCAAAAAGCTCCTGATTAATAGAAAATCACACACTACTGTGATGCGTTTCCTGTTTGCTCTGAATGAACCACACTCGCAGCACTTGATTTCCTGTGCTCACAGTCTTCCTTTTTTTCTCTCGATGAATAATGTTTGTTTCTGTCCCCCGACAGCACATCCATGTAAGCCATACATCTTTAATGAGGCAGAAGATAGATGACTCCCGGAAATCTAAGAGAAGAGGCATGATCCTGCTGCCAGAATGATGCTGAGGATGCATATGATCCACATTCATTTCAAATATAGAAGCATATACACATATTTAACCTTCTATTGCACAATGCTGCCTAGGGGAAACAAGCCCATTGTTTCACAAGCACACTCGCACCCTAAAGAGAGCAGCCAAGAAAATGGAGCGCAGCTGAAGGAAAACAAAACTAGAGGTATTTTGTGTTGCTTGGAGGGAAAGTAACCTATCCTACAGATAAGCATTAAAAACTGCTAGATCTGATTACTTTTCGTCTCTTTTAGAAGAAAACAAACATAACCCATAATAGACCATAACATAAGAGAAGTTATTGCAGATACTTTCAATATATATTTTTTTCCATTTCAT
Source organism: Carassius gibelio (assembly GCF_023724105.1). Taxonomy (NCBI): domain Eukaryota; kingdom Metazoa; phylum Chordata; class Actinopteri; order Cypriniformes; family Cyprinidae; genus Carassius; species Carassius gibelio. The sequence continues at coordinate 25,827,075 of NC_068388.1, read as the reverse complement.
CCGGCTCTACTTCGGAGTCTATTAATTTGGGTGTTACTTGCAAGGATATTGCTGAATTGATTAAACACTGCTCTCCACAATAATTTAATTTTGTGTCAATAAACACTTCTCAGGTCCACAAAGCTCTAATGAAATTAGATATAAAAAAGGCATGAATTGATCAAATCGAGCCATATCTCTTAAAATTGGCAGCTGATATTGGAACGGAGCCCATAGCATCTTTATTTAACTTAAGCCTTGTCTCCAATATTATACCAAAAATGTGGAAATTGGCGATGGTTCCCCCTTTATTAAAGGGCTGAGTTCCGGAAGATCCTAACAATTATCGACCCAGTGGCCAATAATGTTCTCTATGGTTATCAGTCTGGTTTTAGAGCAGGACATAGCTCCATTTTTAGTCGAGGTTGCTCTAAATGAACTAATATCAAAATTACAACTTCAGACGGTATACCATTAGAAAGAGTGAGTTCCTACAAACATTTAGGTATATGGCTGGATGAAAGATTAGCATTTGATGTACATATTGATAAACTGTTGAAGAAGCTTACAACGGCTTTAAACATTGATACGAAACAGAAATGTGCCCTGAGCAGTAAATCATCATATTTTCATGATTTCTGTAGATCATGTGACACTGAAGACTGGAGGAATGATGCTGGAAATACAGCTGTGCATCATATAAATAAATTACAGTTTATTAACAGATATTCTCATAGAAAACAGCTATTTGAAATTGCAATAATATTTCATAATACAGCCTTGGAGAGCCGAGGAGACTACTTAAAAATAAATAAATAACTAGAATTCTTAGGATTTGGGATGGGAGAATGTATATAACGGTGTACATAATGCTTCAAAAATATGCTTGCTGTTAAATTAAGAAGTCACAAACAAAAGACAATTTCAATGAGAAGTACTGTGGTTGTTTTTGTTTTTATTCCATAATGCTTAGAGTAATACGTTCTACAAAAACAAGCAAAACAGATGCACAATGGCTTGAGTCATAAATTCATGCATTTGATGTAATAGTAGTGTTAGTAAGCTCAAGCTGTGCCTAATGGTGGGTTTCTTCGAGAGGAAGCCTACAGAATCGTATGATGTGATTTCAGCTGTAGCCTCGACTCGGCTGACCGTGTGACATTCTTTAAGGATTCAGCTCTTCCGGCTTCAGATACTGCTCACAGCATTCCCATAATTCACTCCAGGATTTATAGTATTTAAAGTAAGATATTTATATTCATTGTAGCCTATATTAGAAACATTATTTATGACATAATCATAAAAAATGAAAAGACGCTTTCCTCTGGCTAACAGTCTGAAACACCTGAACATGTGACAAAATTATTTAATTAAATATGACTGACACACCAGCACAATGCTTTAATTAACAAACTTACTCATTTGCCTAAACTAAAAGTGACACGGTGGTCCTAAATTCACACATTAAATTGTCAAACACTCTTTCACAGCACAACTATCACTAATGAACCAAAATCATTTTTCTCCACATTATTTTTGGCATGGAGGAGACATGGAGACTTGATGGCTTTCAGAAGTGTATCCACACGTTGAAATTATACATACTTTTTGCAAAACCAATCAGTCTGCTTGGAATTAGCACCCGGTAACTACATAAATTAGACACTAATTGGAAATACTTGCCCCTAAGATGTTGCATAAATTAAAACAAGCTGCGATTTCAAGTCAGTCTTGTTTAAAGTGAGTTATTTTCATTTTTTCTCCATCATAGCCTGCCTTCAGAAGATTAAAAGTGAGGAGAGAGGGTTCATTCTTAACTGTGAAAATGTAATATAGGATTCAATTCAAATTCAAATACAAAACATCTATGATTAATCTCAAGGATCCATGTTGAGAAAAAAAAAAAAAAAAAAAAAAAAAAAAAAAAAAAAAAAAAAATATATATATATATATATATATATATATATATATATATATATATATATATATATATATATATATATATATATATTTATTTATTTATTTAAATAATAATAATAATAATAATAATAATAATAATAATAATAATAATAATAGTAATAATAATAATAATAAATCATATATTTATATTTATTTACAATAATAATATTAATAATAATACATTTTATACTAATAATAATAATACATGTATTTATTTATTTAAATAATATTTATTTATTTAAACACACTCGCACTCAAACTCCTGGTTTATGACATAATCGGCCCTATACAGTGAGTTTATACAGTGTCAGGTACTTAATCTGATGTAATTACAGCATGAAGTGCTTGCTCAGTCATTGATGGGTCTCCACTGAGAGAAACCCAGAAGAATATGAAGGGGAAAATAAATCTCTGTCTTTGTTTGGGATGAAAGAGCTGCATTTGCTCCTAACATGATTATCTTGATAGCAGAACTAATGTAAGATCAAAGCATGTCTGTGGTTGGACTGAAGGGTCTGAACTTTCATCTGCATTAGAGAACACTGTCTGTTGTTTAACGTCTTGAATGCTGTTGATGGAAACACACATGGCCATAGAGATTTGTCACAACAATGATCATCAATATTCAATAATAAGAACAAGATGGCATCAAGTCTATCAGTGGAGATCGCAGCCACATTAACAATCTGTTAAAAAAGGGTTAGAAAATAAAGAGATGAGATGAGAATGAACACTGAAGTCATAATAGCATGACTCTGTATTTTTGCTGCAGCTGAACTCTTAACGGCAGCTTTATTGAGTCTAGATTGTCATGTTTAATCAGCCAATTACAGTAAATGCACTGTGAGGCCAATCAGCACCAGTTTCGATTCAGAAATAAAGGACAGATTTGTTTGGATAGCAGTTAATAGACGTGTTTAATGACTGCGTTGGCCATGTGGGCATAAACACTGAATGTGATGATGATCGCACATTAAGACTGTTTCCCACACAATCTCATCTTTAGCCCTCAGTCCTCGAATAACAACACTCGTGATCAGTGCGACAGGTACTGCGCTGCAGTATTTTGACAGAAAATATAATGCGATTAATAATCTCGCTAGTGAGGGTTTATGTAATGATGATGTTGGTGCAGGATTACTCATATGAATGGCAGTAAATAAATGTGAAGGTTGTCAGGTTCAATGACAAACTCCGAGTCACTTCAGCTCATTATGTCTGCTACAGATTTGTTGCATATACTACTATGTTGATTTTAATCATATTTACATTTTGTTAGCTTGACAGGTTTTCTATGTAAATGTTATTGGAAGTGCAGAGCAAACATACCCTTAATTAAAAATGCCATTTATCTCTGAAGCAAAAAAAAAAAAAAAACTATATTGGATTTTGAGACCTATGGAAGCATCAAAGTAAAATAAAATAAAAAATGAAATGCAAATTTATTTTGCAACTTTCTTGTCATTTTAATGTGTATTATGACATTATTTCTCACAATTACAACAAAAGTAACTGGAACACATTTATAATGGTACGAAATTATTTCTATTTTTGAATAAATGCTGCTCTTTTGAACTTTTTATGTATCTAATAATCCTGAAAAAAATAAAATGTATCAAAATTTGCATAAAAATATGAAACAGCACAACAGTTTTTAACATTGATAATAATCAGAAATGTTTCTTGAGCAGTAAATCATCATATTATTCTGATTTCTGAAGATCATGTGACACTGAAGACTGGAGGAATGATGCTGAAAATACAGCGGAGCATCACAGAAATACATTACACTTTAACAGAGAAGAAGAAGAAGAAGAAGAAGAAGAAGAAGAACTGTATATAAAAAAAAAAAAAAAAAAAACTGCAGTCCTGGTGTGCAGAAGAGACGTCTTTCAAAAACATTTAAAAATCTTAATTACTCAAAACTTTTGGCCTCCAGTCTGTATATATAAAATGACATCTGACCCCAACAGTATATTTCATAGATTAGCCAGTGTTTGTTTTTAGTACATCACCAGTATTCTTCGGCCCTTATGTTGTAAACTCACATTTATGAAGCCTTTAGGGATTTTTCTGGAGCAACTCTGGGCTGCGTATTGACTATTTCACTGTATATTCATTCCTTAGTTAAGATTATGAAAAAGAATAACAAAACAAATGGGGGCAAAAAGAGAAGAGGATATGAGAGCGAGACACTGAGGTCAAATACACTCTTAATGAGTCCACAAGGCTTTCTCAACACAAGGGGAAAATGCTGAGGATGGAGGGAAGAAAGAAACAATCCAAATGAAGAAGAAAGCGGAGGCATGTGATCTCATCGGGGAGAGGGAGAATCACCATTAGACATCATTATGAAGACTCAGGAACTGGGGCGATTGCTTGTCTAGACTGGACAGTCTGTTTTTAAAACTCAATACTCTCTTTGGTTGAAGACATTTCAACAACTGTTTACTGACCTGTTGCTCTCATACCACTGAAAACCTGTCAGTCAGAAAGAGTACAGCAGAACACAGTTTCACTTTCTGTCTGACAAAGTAACAAAGCGTTCCTTTAAAACCTGCTTTATGCTTTGTTCTGACACACACAGACTGCTCAAACCAGTGAAATACTGCATGAACTGACCGCTGTTCTGTGTTTTTTCAGGCCTTTAAAGCTTCCTCTCATTCTGTGTAAACCACGGCCGTGTCTGATCAAGTCTAAATGATGCATATCGCAATAAGTTTACAGAAGGCGCTTTTATCTGGCAGGACCAGAGATGCCCCGGTTAACATATCTGACAAGAGTGGGATTATTACACCGTCACTGTTTGCGAATTACAGCTCATCTCATCAGGAAGATTTGAGGATATGCTGTCTGCCGTAAATCCCTGAAATGAGAAATGCTCTTACTGTAATTGAAAGTTTGATGGAGACGATCTGTTTAAATACGGTGAACGTTATATTTCCCCCATCACCTGTTAAGACTCGTCTTCAAACATCTCACAGCTGAAATTAAAAATATGAAGTGATGGAAGTGCCAGTCGAGAATGTGGAATCCAGTTTCATAGGCTTTTTTATTAACTGTAGAAATTAATTATGAATGATCTTATATATTGCATTGCCCTCTGGGGTATTTGATCAGTCGTTTGCATGCATTGAACGCTTTCTGGTTTGTGTTGAAAGAGTTAAAAGGTATTTTTTCACTGTTGTTCATGCCAACATACTGGTCTCTCTCTCTGTTCATTGCAATGCAAATCACAGTTGCTTCAGTGAGTGCTGCCATCCTTGTCTCAAAAAAATAAAAAAATATTGATCGAACATACTGCTTTATTTATTTATTGACTTCATTTTTGTGATGGATTTTTTCCCTACTAATTTATGTGTTATAATAGACTTTCCCCCACTATTTCCAGTGCAATGGACTGCTTTTTATTTATTTATTTTATTATTTTCCCCACTATTCCCTGTTGTAATGGACAGTAAAAAAACAGTAAAAAAAACAGTAAAAAAAAAAAAAAAAAAAAAATATATATATATATATATATATAAACATATATATTTAATTTTTTATATATATTTGTTTTTTACTGTTTTCTGTATTATAATGTACTATTTAACAAATATTTCTTCTGTGCATAATGTTTTCACTCTTTTCAGATAGACTTCTTCTCACTATTTTCTGTGTTGTAATGGATTAGTTTTCACTATTATATGTGTCGCAAAGCCAATACTTCATATCAGACTATTAAGAAAGGTAAAAAAAAAAAAAAAAAAAGTCCTTTAGGTTCAATCAATATTTCATGTCCATAATTTTTATACAGTAAGCATTTGTGTAAAGTGGGATAATGTAGAGTCAGCTGTTCTTTCTAAAGCCCTTCAGGGTGACCGTGCTTGGGGTCAGGCTCCTGTTCATTATTTTGCCGTAATGACCGGCTGACCGTACGTTATTAGTGCTGTTCTTCTAAGCCTTTGAGAGGTTTCTGCCCCTCTGATGAAGCGCTCTTGGTTTAGTTTTTCTAAAACTTCTTGTTTTATTGTTGCCAATGATGGACTGACCCGCAGTCTAATCACCGCACGAAATCAGATTTTTGTTCTAAATTTGCTAAAGAAATCTCGCAAACACAATGCCTGATCTTGTTTATGTCTACTCATGTCCCGTTCCTTTAATAAAAATAAATTAACATTGATTTTCAGACTGGTTCTAATCTAACAGCTTTTAGAAATAGCAGCATGATTGAATATATATTAAGCTGTTGCATTATGCATGCGGGCCGCTGAATGAATAATGTGGACTGCTTTGCTCTCGGTGTGTTTTTTGATCTGGGCCTGTGCTAATAGAAAGCTTTTCAATCAAAGAGAGAGAAGAAATACAAATGGCTGTCCTCTGCCCATCAGATCTCGCAGACCGGGATCTTAAAACGAGCCGTCGTCTGTTAACACATCCTCATCAGACAGACTGATTCTGAGCGACGTGCTTCTGTCCTTCCCCACCTTTAGTTCTAGGAGGGTTTAGCTTCAGTCAAAGCCAATTCTTTGGACTCGGGGATGGACAGGCGATTCTCTGCCCTGTGAGAGACTGGAAATTCAGGGTACGGTGAGGTGAAATTTTAAATCAGGTCACAGATTGATGTAACTAAGCTTTATATTACCAGCTCTCATAACTCGGCCTCAGAAGCAGCTTAATTGAGCTTCTTGAGATATGAACATTTTCTAGGCCATCTGTAGGAGGGGTTCTGGGAAAAATAATCAGACTGTGTTTTGCATTGGTGATGTCAGGATTCAGGATGGGTGGAAAACGAGTTGAATCTAGCTCCAGAAACCACATAGAAGAGGATGAAGCTGTTATAACGTCAAATTGGCAACACTTTTTCTTTTTTCCTTTTTTTTTTTTTTTTCATGCATTGGTCAATTTGAGATTTTGACAAAACATCCAAAAGGCACTTTTATGCATTTATTTAATTGCACTTGGTCTATTTGAATCTGAAGATTTGGGCAACACTTTTCGTTTGTTGTTCATTCATAGTTTATAAACTGCAGTCTCCAATACAATTAGTAGCGCGTTCTTTATTCGCCATCAGTCTAATTTACACATTATTATTGTTTAATTATCTTACATTTACATATCTAGATGTGTTGAAACATTGTGATCTCATAAGGATTTGTATTTTACATAATGTGCATAGACCCAAAAACACACACCTCACAGTATTTATACAGTTAGTGTCACTCTAGATGTTTCTTTTTATTACATGTTGGTTGATAAGTGGTTATATTTAGGATTGGGGATAGGATTAAAAGTGAGAACTGTTTGCTAATATTACATCATTAACAACACCTTTACTACTGGTTTGAATACTGTCCATATGCTTAACAAGTCAGTTAGCGATTAACAGTGTAGATACTATAAACCAATAGTTTGCTAATGATTTATAATGACTGTACTTGTTGTTACCAAACATCCTTTGTTTTCTGAAAATGAGTTTCGAGAAAACATGTTCTTATTTATATTGTGAAGATACATATCATATTCAGATCTCTGTTCCTGGAAATGTAGCAGAATTAGTGCATATGTATATTAAACAAAGCATTTTAGAATACATGTGATATTATATATTATATTTTTTTGCAATTCTTAATGTAATCAGTCAGCTGAAGTATGGTGATATCTATTAGTTAAATGTTTTACCCTGTTCATCTGTGATGTCTTGCCTTAAATAAATATGACTGAACATACTGCATTTCCATGAATTCAGGATTCCATGAACCTAAAAGTATTCCTAAACAATTTTAGGTGTCATGTAAAATGCTTGCCTGTTAGATGCTGTGATATGTTAATGTGTATAATGCTAAAATCACTCTTTGTGTACAAAATACCTGCCGTTGAGGTTCATTCACACATTTGGTCAGGTGCCACCGGGATCCAATCCCCGTGAATGCATGTTAATGTGTAATCTTGCCAACACAATTCATATTGCTTTCCAGGTTCACCCTGTTTGGAAGAAGGCCATAAATGTGCCACAAAGAGAGCGTGAGTCCCGTGAGTGTTTGGTGTGTTAGTGGAGTTAGCCTGCAGTTTAGAGGCACTCCGTTTAGAGCATCTGACAATCCAGTTAAACACAGCGCACTGTTAGTGTGACGCACGCCGCTGAAAATGTGCTGGCAGCGTTCCAGCCACGACTCAAGCTGAGACGCAAACACACGGCTTCAGCGGATGATCAATATCTGACATACAGGAGCAAGAGAGCTGATACCGGATACTACTGAACACTTTTTCAGTTTGGCTTAGAGGCCTTTTTCATTATTTGATTTGTTTAGTCGCATTTTTTTATTGCACAGGGTAAAGACTTATGCATGCATCTTTGCTAGACAATATTTTCTCTCATTGCAATCTGTTGTCATTGAGTACCTTCATTAAACTAAATCTATGATTATTATTAGCAGAACAACAACACAGAGCAGATGTGGAGCATCTGGGTTTGTCACAAGTTAATCGCTCTGAAACCCAGATGTAGGCTCGATATATATATATATATATATATATATATATATATATATATATATATATATATATATATATATACATATGTACACTGAAAATATGCAATTCATATATAAAAAATGAAAATGTAATTGTTATGGAAACAAATGCAAACCATATGCATATATATGCTCCTGAGGACTGCATGTTTTTGATCAAATATACAGTAAAAATACAGTAATATTGTAAAATATTACTGCTATCTAAAATATGTTTTCTGTGTGAATCTGTGTTAAAGTGTAATGTATTTCTCTGTGATGCTCCGCTGTATTTTCAGCATCATTCCTCCAGTCTTCAGTGTCACATGACCTTCAGAAATCAGAATAATATGATGAACTGGTGCTCGAGAAACATTTCTGATTATTATCAATCTTTTGTTGCAATATAATCCCATTTTTGATCAATTTAATTCATCCTTGCTGAATAAAAAGTATTGATTTATTATTAGAAAAAATCTCACTAACCTAAAACTTTCTGAACGATAGTTCATATGCAAATGCGTAATTATAAAAATGTATATGCATTATCGAAATCAGCCGGGAGTATGGAAATCAGGGGAATATTACCAAGGAAACAGTACAGATCTACTACTACTAAGATATTTCATGTAATGCTCAATAAATACACCAGAAACCTTGTCCAGCCCGCTAAATAATGCCGAATCAGACCAGTTCTGTGACGTTTTGTTGGTTTTACTGGGAACAAAGTCTCACTGCAAACAGTTTGACGGCTGGAGTTATATGAGACCGTCTTTAGTTTACCATCACACTTCATCTTTTCGAGCGGAGGTGTTTCTGCGCTTCTCTCAAGATGGTTTTGCTCCACCAGCAGACCTTTAGTCAAACACATTTGCCCATGTGTTAAATTAGATTAGGCACAAGTGTCACTGTTCACTTATCTCTGATTGCTATGTTTATAATCTATAAATTAGGCAGATTTCTAATTTAATTTCATATTATTTTATGATTAATTTTGATCAGGCTTTAGATTAACAGTGAGCCTTCAAGCAGAAATCTGAGTCCTCAGCACTTTAGGTGACTTTCTCATGCAGTACGTGACACAGAAAGCAAATGTGAGCGAACGTGCGGCAAACTCACATCAAGCTCCAATTCTTATCGGTTTCGCCTCGCTGACTTTATCAAATTCATATTTACCCGCATCTTTGATCACATTCTCTGTGTACACTAACAAATATATCTTGATTTTAGCTTTGCAGGCTGAGATTAAAGAACTAATTCACTGATTCTTGAAAACAGGCTGCAGACGGGAACAAATTAAAGTTTATGCACCGAGCAATTGCTATGGATAAAAAGTTTCAATGTGTTCCTCGTAATCATCTTTCAATATGAGTCAACACTGTCAGATACAAAAATGGTCAAATATTTGTTATAAATATTGACAAATTAATTTTGCTTTGACTATTATTTGCTTCGAGATATTTTCTTCTGTTGTCTTATTACTAACAGGATCTACTGAAAATGAGGGAAAAGATCTTAAAATCCCTCACAATAAAAACTTGTTTTCGCCACAGGATTAAAACAAACAAACAAGTCAATAAATAAATTGTCTCACAGAATTACCTTTTGATTATTTTAAATTATTGCAAAAACAGGCTTTCATATATAAATAGTTGCATGAATAAAAAAAAAAAAAATCAACAGAGTACTTTTTAACATCATTAAAAGTGACCATCTCATGTTGGCTAACACTTTAGATTAGTGAACGCTATTCACTATTAACTAGTTGCTTAATATCATTGATATTACTACATAATGGCTGTTTATTAAAGCACATATTAAATGCATTACCATATTCTAGATCATTTAACCCTACACAACACCTATGTCCAATACAACAACTGCCTTACTTACAATCAATAAGCAGTGAATTACTCTAGGAGTTCATTGAGGAAAAGCTCTTAGTTAATAATGAAAACCTGCTCCCTAATCTAAAATGTTACTGAAACGATGCTGATGTCTGCTGAAGTGACTGAAGAATTGGGGTTTCTCTATTTGCACTTTTCTCTCACATCGGACGGGTTAGTTCAGGATGTCTTGGTGTTCGGGGCTTCGATCCATCTCTTTAGCCAAAATGTCTCGTGTTTGCATGCGCCGATGAGCCTGTAGCATTAGCAGTGCAAACTGGAGAGAATGTTTCAGTGATTTATAGCATCTAAACTGCAGGAAGGGTAACACGTTTTGACAGAAGCACTTTATCAAGTCTGTATCAATATTATTTGGAGAGAGAGTGAGTCGGAGAGAGGCTCAGTGTATTTGTGTCTCTTGTTTTCTCTATGGAGTTGTAATGCATAGTATGATTAATGTGTGTGTGCTTGTGTGTGTGTGTGTTTTCACATTCAACCTGTTGGACTTTAGAGAGAAAGTGTTTGTGTGTGTGTGTGTGTGTGTGTGTGTGTGTGTGTGTGTGTGTGTGTGTGTGTGTGTGTGTGAGTGTGTTTACCCAAGGTTTCCAGCATCTTCCAATTGATCAAGAAAAAAAAAAAAAAATATATATATATATATACTCATGCACTGATCATTTTGACTGCAGCTCAGTTGTCCTTTTTTTTCTGTATTCATCTGTCAGCTTTTTCAAGTCCTCAGTCATAAACCTCTCCATGTAATCCAATGGGACATAATCCAAACGAAAAATGAAATTGCATGTCAAATAAATGTTACCTGTGGTCTCCCATGTTTTTAAAATCAGATGAGAGCACAGACAAACTTCCCGGTCTGTGACGTTAGTCTAGCGTAAGTTATTCAAGAACACTTGTTATAATCACTGAAGCTGCAATATAAATCCCACATTCTGGACTTCAAAAAAGGTCAAAGTATAGGTCACACATGCACATTGACATGGTTTTGCAGAAATCAGTTGTTCCACAAGGTGGCAGCACTGGCCGGGCCGTTGTTTTACAGTACAACATTAAACTAAAGAGATGGAACATCCACAAAATAGTGGAGACTGCAGCAACAACAGACTGATGTGCAATTGTGTGAGAGGGTTATGAGAGAGCCACGACTTTAGTACAAAAACATTTTTATTGCTCATAATTTCTGGAGAAAAAAAAACAAAGATGAAGCTTTCTAGAGCGCTGGTGTGGATTGCCACTATCAGATGCAGTATACTTCGAAAGACTACATGTACAATTGTGCACGTACATTAGTAAAACACAGAGCATACTTGGGCCTTAATCTACACGCCTCTGATTGGCTATTGCATTCCTAAGCTCAACAGAAACAGGGTAAAAGTTATGATTTTCAACGCAGCAAAAATCAACACATAAAATGTAACCCGATGTAACGTGCAAAGATTTAAATATAATTCCACAAATTTACACGTTTTATTTATTTTTACATTTCATTTTAATCGAGATGGCCATAATAGATTTAGTTTGCCCCTTTAACTTAAATTTATGGTTCATTTTTTCACTTTTATTTTTCAATTTTAGCTGAATTTGTGCTCCTGCTCTGTAATGTTGATCTCATCATGAGCAGCACTTTTAACGCCGCTGTCAGCGCATCGCTCGTGTTAAACTCACACGATCGCTTCATTGATTGGCAGTGATTGAGTCCTGTGGTAAGAGGCCAGAGATGAGCCTGCAGAAACAATGAGAAGTGTTGTCAATCTCAGCCTATAAACACTTAAGAGAGAATAAAAGGAAGTTTGAAGACAGTCACAGTATAGCTAGTAGCTAGTAGAAGAGCAATCACAAAATTAGTCTAATGACACATTCATTATGAAACTTAATGAGCAAATAAAATGCATATTACAATCACTGTGCTGTTTACATACAGGCTTTATTTGATATCAAAACTGGTCGTGTTACCGTTTAATGTAGTGAAGTGCTTCAGCACAGAACCAGTGTTTCACAGCTTCAGTCTAGCTTTAGATTAATATATTCCAACATTTGTGCTCTGCCAAACTCTGATGACTGAATCTGACACCAAGGACATTAACCTGATCTCTTCCCTCTGTGTGTGTGTGTGTGTGTGTGTGTGTGTAGTCATTAGTTCACTTGGCAAACAAAGGCAAATCTCATTGATCATTGGACGGAGGTTAGCCACAAGCTACAAACACCTCTTGTGCAATTAGCATGTAGAAAAATAAGCTGCCAAATAACTAATATGTCTTCATAAACACTCTCTTTCTCATAATGAGACAAAGCCTAAAACAATATCTGTCAATGTGTTTATCTACGAGTCAGATTGTTCTTAATTCACTTCATTGCATTGTCTGTTGAATTCCAACCCAGGCTCACCTCATTCTGCTTGATCAGCTCAACCAAATCTTATTAAATGAGGAAATGTATAAAAAACACTGCTCTGCTCATCACTATCCTCTTACAGTAGGAACAGCTGGATGGCAAAAACTGTTTTAGTAGGACCTCAAAACTAACTGGAATCAAATAGTAACTATTGACCATGGCAAAAGTCAAAAGAAGGGTTTAATTCTGGCTTTACAGGCAGAGGGATACAGTAAGCGTTAGGCAGAAAACAGTCCTTCGTCAATGAGAAGCAAAGAAGAGCGGCTGAGCTTTGGAAAAGACCGTAAGGACTGGACCGTAGAGGACTGATGTAAGTTTATCTTCACTGATGTGTCCAGTTTTTCAACACCTGGTCATCTAACCGTTAGACGCAGACCTGGAGAACACTACGAGCCAACCTCTGTGAGATTTGGTGGAAGATCGGTGATGATCCGGGGGAGCCACGTACTAGATTGTCCTGTGTATATATATATATATATATATATATATATATATATATATATATATATATATATACATATCCTGATTGCATCGGACTACGTACTTCCAGTCAATTTCAGTTCGCCTCTGTACTCAGTCTGAGATAGTGAACCATCTCCCAGTTTTCCTCCTGATCCAAAACAGCCGGTCAATCCACGAAGTTGCAGAGTTTGGGATTTGCACGCAAATATATATAGATATATATAGACGGTTTCAACGGCAACAACATAAACAAACGTTACTGTGCATGGATGCTTTTGCGGCCCTAACTTAACTTCCGGTAGACTTCCAAATAGAATCAATAACAACAGCCAAGTCCCTGTAGAGTAGATATTTAAGCAAACGAAAAATGTTTGCTGCGTAAATCAGGTGGACTTTTTGAAAATGCAAATTCATTCTTTGCCAGCGGGAGATGCTTTAAAGCGTGAGAAATAGAGGTTTCCACGGTAACAGCTGTAAACAAAGCAGAGCTACGCTCACAAACGCTTCGTTATCAGACATATAACATGCAAGTCTTCCTTCAGAAATACAGTGATTTGTTTTGATATTTAACCTGTTAACTATCACCCGTCCGCTCTGTGGGACGCCTACATTTACTTCACTATATTACAATTAAATCTAATCTAATCTTGACAAACTATATGTCGTTGGAAAGTTCTAAGACTCCTAAATATATATTTTGTCAATGTTTTTTGTTAAAAATTATGTAGGAAAAGTAATAGATTAATTTATAACAAGAGTGCACCCTCAAAAATCTACATTATAACAGGAATTTTGACCTTTGTTAAAAAAAACAAGACTTTTTTGTTGTCTTTTTCTCTATCACATTTTAGAAATCATGAGAAATTATATATCAACTGAAAACTTAAAATCTCAAAATTCATCCTTTAAAACTCATTTTAAAATCAGACATTGCATTACCATGTAAATGGTACATCAATATCATGTTACAAAATGTTTTCATTCATGAATAATAAAAATTTAAGTTTGGATCGTGCACTACAAAGTCAATGTTCAAAAATATGAGCGACAGTTAAGGGGTTAAACATAAATGTAAGGAATTATTATTATTATTATTATTAAACATCCAGCACGTGCTCATGTTTATTCAATGAAGCCCTTTTGAAAATCGTTTAGTTTTAAAATTGTGGCGAGTCTACACAAATAAATAAATGTATGGGAAACACATCCGACATCACAACCACCTGAGCCCAACTTCGGTCTACTCATCACCTTTACTTTAACTGTGTTTTTAGAAGCCACCGCAGCCAGATATACACAACACAGACCGGAGTGCGCCCAATGAAACTGTCTATAGATATAGATATAGATACAGATATAGATATAGATAGATATAGATCGATAGATCCAGATCAAAACAATGAGTTTGATGTCACTGACAGATTTAACCCAGTGAAGTTCCTACACAGTGATCTCTCAGAAAGAGTCATTGGCTTGGAGGAAGGAAAAGCCCGGACCGGAGCAGAAATATTCCTCTCGTTTAGCCAGCATCTGCTCTCTGGTTCTGCGGTGAGAAAGAGCAGCTCAGTGTAAACCAACACTCCTGCGGCTGCGGAAACATCCCTGAAGCCTGTGTTTAGATGCGGCTGTCCTGAGAACTGCTCCTAACTAAAACAAATGGGCCTTTATTCCCGGCCTTCCTCTGCTAGCTCAGCTAGCCGAGCTGTAGGGCGCTAAACCAGACGCCACAAAATCACAGACAAAGATATATGTCCTGCACGGACAGCAGAATCCCAATATATCCGGCAAACAAAAGCATCCGAGGAAATCTGTTGTGTGAAGCAGCACTGGCACGGCTCGACCCCTGTGGGTTTGATCGGAGCGTTCGCCTTTTCTAGGAACCAGAAATCATTTAGTTGTAATGATTCTCACATAATGCAGAAGAACACAGTAATTACTAGTGCCCTTGCTGTAGTGAGCACAATATCTACATCTGCTCCATAGACCACGCTCAGGAGGTATACGGTGGAGATGCTTCTGTATTTGACACATTCATGTGAATGTTTTGCCAATAAGAGCTCACTTATTTATCATTTAATAGTCAATGCCTTCTATGAGCGAATATAGATTCTGATGTGTTTTATAGTCATGTTATATCAAAGGACAAACAACCTACCAGACTGGAATACAGAACTAGATTTGAAAACATGAAGATGTGGTTTTTCAAAGTTGTCAAAATGTTCTTGAGTGAAAATGATGAAGAAGAAGAAGAAGAAGAAGAAGAAGAAGAAGAAGAAGAAGAAGAAGAAGAAAAGTGTTTTTGTAAACACAAATGCACTTAAATACAAATACATAAATAATAATAATAATAATAAATCATCATCATCATAATTTCAACTAGATTTGAAACCATATGCATTAATACATACATAAATACGTTTCAAACCCAGTGAATAACGGCATATGGTTTCAAATCTAGAATTGACTGGGTTTGATTTATTATTATTATTATTATTATTATTATTATTATTATTATTATTATTATTATGAATTTAGGGAAAATAGAAATAGTAAATAAAAATGAACTAGATTTAACTAAATTGTTATTAGTAATAGTAGTAGTATTTGTTTAGATAAGTAGATAAAAAGTCTTAGTGTAAGCTTAATAATAAAAATTGTACTGAAATAAAAAATGAAATTATATATATATATATATATATATATATATATATATATATATATATATATATATATATATATATATATATATATATATATATATATGCATGCATGTATTTAGGAAAAAAACTGTAAAATCAATTAATCAATCAATCAATCTGCACCAAAATAAAAAGTGAAAACAGTGAAAGCTAAAGATTTATTTAAACAAGTAAATAAAAAGGCATTTCTGATAAGTCAGTCGAGAGGGCAAATAATTGTTGAATGCCTCTGGTTTGTTTGGTGATAATGACTGGCCTGCTGTACATGTTCATCACTGCCACAGAGCTTCATCAGTCTTGTGCTTCTTCCAGATCTGTGGCCACCTCAGAAAACACTGTCTTTATCAACCCCATCATCTCACATCTTCTAGCGCTCAATGCCATTAATCATTCCCTTCTCGTGTCGACCAACAATACGATATCAATGCCTTCAACGACACGTACAACTTGAGAAAATCAACATGCACGTGGGCAGATTTGATCGAGGTCACTGGGATGTTAGCGCAGCGATAAGACATCTTCTATAAGTTAATTCGCTTTTTATCGCACGACACAAATTACCAAATTGTCAAGCTGCTTTTTAAGAAGCAGCAGAAAGTGTTTTGAGAGAAATACAATAACGCAGAGCAGAAGCGATGGAGTGTCCATTCAGCAGAGGTGACACGGCTGTAATTCAGAGACGCTGCTCAATCAGCTGGCTTTATTCTACCTCCATCGGTTCGTTGCGGTCCCATGCAAAGTGCACCGTACAGGGCCCTCACTCGACTGCCACACTGATAAGAGAGATTAATGGGGTTGTCGCACCGCTTGGCATGCGATCAGGACTTGAGCAGCACAAATGTGACTGCGATCGCTGCCATCTGCATCCCTGCAAAGCACTGAAGTGGATGAAACCAAAGGACAAGCCGCCTCCAACTGTACACGCTTTGAAAAAGTCCCCGAAAGAAGCAACTCTGAATGCTCAAGCAGGAGCAAATAAAAAGAAAATAGCACGGCTTGAAAATATGACTGCTATTCTGGCAGATACTGTATTTGCATGGAAATGACATCTTTTTCTATCGATGTGAAGGCGTCTGAGGTTTTGTGATCAGACTGGTAATCTCAGCTCTCCACACTTTTTTATTTTCCTTTGTGTTTCACTCAGAGATTTCTCCTCAAAGCAACAGAAACTATAAATGGAAAATTCAGATGGCAAAAACAACAAAACAACTTCTTATTATAAAATGTTTTGTTTTTTTTATAGATTCCCTGAAAGCAGTTCTGCTTTCATTTACATTTACAGACTTTATGTAATATTCATATTTACTTTTATTCATCCGGGATGCATAAAATTGATCAAAAGTGACAGTGAATACATTTATAATGTTACAAAAGATTGATATTTCAAATAAACCCTGTTCTTTTGAACTTTCTGTTCATCTGTGAATCCTAAAAAAAATAAAATGTATCACAATTTCCACAAAATATTGAGCAGCACAACTGTGTTCAACATTGATAATAATCAGAAATGTTTCTTGAGCAGTAAATCTTCATATTTTCATGATTTCTGAAGATCATGTGACACTGAAGACTGGAGGAATGATGCTGAAAATACAGCGGAGCATCACAGAAATAAATTACACTTTAACACAGATTCACACAGAACACAGATATTTAAATTGTAGAAATATTAAATATTTTTTACTGTTTTTTTATTTTTTTTATCAAATAAATTCAGCATTGGTGAGAATAAATGATAGCATACTGGTCAACATAATTACACTATATTTAAACAGGATGCAAATAGAGTATAAAAGCAGTGTGAATGACTCAGTGCACTAGTCATGTTCTGCTCTAGTGAGCTCTTAACTTCAGAATTGGAAAGTAAACCATTGAATCAGTCAGTTGAACAGAAATTCAGATTTTTGGTGGAGTTCGTTGTGCTCATTAAGGATGAAGCTACTCTAATGTGTGTATCTTCAAAATGTACAGTGAAGCCTGAAAGCACAGACTTCCCCTTCCAGCACAACACTGGTCCATCTTCTTTGGTTTGAAGTCATTTGGCTATGGTTTTATTCGCTTATTCTGTAGTCTAAACAACAGTTCTCTTGCTGTAGGAATTGGCTTTGTAACAATTCAATTGTCAGTTTTCTTGTGTGATTGATGAGCTGGATCTCCTCTCTCTGTGCTATCTTTGGCAAACGCAGTGTCTGTTTGTCTCAGAGATGAAGCATCACTGGTAGATGGACTTGTTAAGGTGCAGTGAGCAGATGAAGCCAATTACAACAATGTTCTACAGCAACTTCGGCGATATTTGAGATGGCCTGAAAAGAGAAACACAAAAGGATCAAATTGCTCAGTGGTGAAAACGTCAAAGCCATCTAAAGGACGTCTCGGGTTAAATGGCGTATGTCCCATGAGAACGTGATCCATCCCTGTGGAAAACCTGCTCTTATACAGAGTAGATGATCAGTTATTGTGTTGATCTATTCAGTTATAATAATTTAAATAATCTGATATACCACTGATACACCTGCTCTCTGATCATTTCTGTATTATAATAAATAAATAAATTATAAAAAAAAAAAACTTTAGTAATTTGACATGATATTTGTATTCAAGTATTATTTCCTCAATGTTTTAACAACAATTATTTAAAAAAAAAATATTATGCAACATAATAATATAAAAAATTATGTAAATATACATAAATACATTTGTTCCTGTGATCAGCCGTGTTTACACCATACTTTTTTGTCTCATAATCCTTGAGATTATTTTACAGTTTCTTAAATATTTCATACAAAAATTATATTATATTATATTATATTATATTATATTATATTATATTATATTATATTATATTATATTATATTATATTATATTATTTATATTATATTATGAGTCACATCTATTCAAAGTGTGGTTAACTTGTTACTTTTTAACAGTTCTAAGACATATTTTGAGTCGTTACTTTCTTTACTTTCGATTCAAACTTTTCTTAGAAAAAAAAAAAACTGAAAATCATATGCAAACAAACATCAGTTAATTTTCTTTGAACTTGGAACTGGATATTTAAGACTCATAATCTCTCAGTATTTGTGTGTGAAGTGTGTGTGTCCGGTGTGAGATCTCTGTAAACCCTCATCAGTAACTCTCAGCTGCAGTGAGGAGCCACGTCAGGCTAATCTACATGACATTTATCAGCAGGAATGGCCTAATGGGGATGTCAGCGGAGACAGGGAGTGTAGAGGAGGACACCGCTGCCTCGTTTGGCTTCTGAAAGGCTCGGTGACAGAGACGAAGGGCTGCGTGACCATTAGTGATCTCTGGACTGCTGTAGACGCTCTTTAATCTGAGCACTGCTGATCACGTTACGGTGAAGATCTCCGGTCAAAACACAAAACATCACTGAAACCCCATACATCTGCATTCAAAAAGATATGCAGGCCTAAATGGAAGGTTTATGTATTTGCATTGCATATTTTTATCCAAATTGGAATACATAGTTTTAACATAAACTAATAAAGTTAATGAGATGCACATTTGTCATAAATTAAATGGGTCTAAAAACTGCACACACACACAAACACTCAAAGTTGTAAAGTTCACAGCTGTAAATAAAACAAAGATTATTGAAATGTGTTTTACTAGAAAAAATAATAATAATATTTTAGTCTTTAATTCAGTGTTACCTTTTGTAATTATTTGTAAAATTAACTAAAAAACGTGTTTAATTCGTAAACAAAAACTACACAAAATATTAATGTCATGATTTTATTATTTAATATTTGCATCTATTTTATTTTATTTAGATAATCGTATTTTCCAAATGAATTTATTCAGATTGCTTAGTTAATTGTGATTACAATTACATTTATTAAGTTCACAAATTATAATCATGGTTAAAATATGGCTAGCTGTGGATAAAGGAATTATAGTTAAAACATATGAGATTGAAACTAATTAAATGTATTAATTATAAATACATAAATCTGGTTATTGTATGTTAAAAAAAATATTTAACTAAGAAATCTATTATGTTTATTTATGACACATTTATCACGCTAAAACTGTAACGAAAAACACATGGACATTTGATGGTGTGTAAAAAATAAATAAAACAAAGGTCAGTAATGAATACCTAGAGACCCTGGGTCTGGAGGTCAAGCCTGTAGAGCGTGATCCTGTGACAGATCGACAGCTCAGAAGCATCTGTCCTGTCCTCATGCTGAACTCACCTGTCGTGAAATCTGAGGACGCCTTTAATGTTCCCTCACGCTCTGATAAAGGACGGCTCTGGAGAGGACGGCCGGACGGACGAGCAACAGGTGAAGTGTGAATGTGCTGAGTCACTCGGACAAACGCGGGTCACTTTGTGAATGTGCACAGCTCTGTAGTTTCCAGAGGAAGCGTGGCTCAGACTTCCCTCTGACATCTGAAGAGGTTTTGCGGCTCTTTATATGAACAGATCTTGTCCATATGATTGTTAATCAAGTTTTGCACACTGGGAAACTCTCCCAAACTGTTATCCAGTACTGACCCTCATATCTGACCCATCATTCAAATAGTCCACACGTCATAGACAGCAAATACAACTATATTAGATAGATTTTTTCTTCAGATGCTATACAAATGTGCCCAAATATATTTCAAATGGTTTTAAATATATATATATATATATATATATATATATATATATATATATATATATATATATATATATATATATATATATATATATATATAAAATACTATTCCTTTTGGATTTGTGACCAAACTACAAGTCCCACAATTCTCAGAGGCAGCATGAGAAATACATTTATAAATATGGATTTTGCACTTAATTTTATTGCATAACACTAAAATGCAATGTTTCTTAGTTAGAACTATAAAAAAAAGAAAAAAAAAAAGAAAAGAAAATTCCCAGTGAGTTTATTCCAATCAAAACTGAAATGACTTTAATGGACAATGTGATTTCCGAACTCATAATAAGGAACTTATCAGTTTTAACAGGTTTGTGTTCTGATCTCTAGTCATGAGATCATCTGTGAGGAGCAGTGTTAAAGACTCACTCTTCATCGACTGGGGCTCGTGTCTGTCTGAGGGAGAGATGGAGGGTTTTTGTGATCTCCTGGAGCGCTCCAGGTCTCCTTCAGTGTTCCTCAGTGGACTGGGGTTATGTACGGCCCATCTCCACACACACACACACACACACACACACACACACACACACACACACACTCATTAAGATCACACCTCGTTTCAGCTTTCATGAGAAACAGCTGCAGTGTGTTCTGCTTCTGCTGTAGTGAATATGCAGTTGCCATAACAACAACACAATACTCTACTGCACACTGACCACACTGTCTCTTTAAAACTTCTCATTATATAAAAACTTCATATACACTGTAAAACCAGGATGTTATGAAAGGAGACTGGATTAGTGGATTAGAATCAGCGTTGATGGCAACAGAGTCAGAATGGAGGATGGCAGGTGAGTGGGTCGTCAGAATGACATTACTGCGGTCAGCAGGAATACTTCTTGATCTTACAGGAACTCGTGCAGTGATCGACTCCATGATGAAGGAGGAAACAGACACTGGAGAGGAAGTTTTAGTAATTTTCTCTTGTTTATTGTTCATGTTTTCTTAAAGTGTTTTTCTGAATATTAAGCAATGTTTTTATATTCTATTTAAGATATTGGTATTTTATATATACGTATTAAAACTGATTGGTGTTCATCAGTTTTATCACTGGTACACTATTATAGCTTTAAAAAATATAATAATAATAATAATAATAATAATAATATATATATATATATATATATATATATATATATATATATATATATATATATATATATATATATATATATTTCTGTTAACTACAATAAAATTTACTACAGCAAAATATTAAACATTTATACAAAATGTTGTCCCTTTTTACACTTTTTTATAAGCTTTTTCATGTTTAGTTGAAAGTTGATAAATATATATATATATATATATATATATATATATATATATATATATATATATATATATATATATATATATATATATATATATATTTTTTTTTTTTTTTTTTTTAGGGAATAAACTGTAAATAACCTTTCTCCAACTTTTTTTTTTTCCCTTAATGAATAAACTTCACAAACTTTCACAAATACTAAAAATGAATATCCATCAATTTAAAAGTATTCAGCTAAAATAATATACATTTCATTTTGTTGTTTGATGAAAATGTTTTCCATTTAGTCAGTTTTCCTCTTGACATTGGATCAAAAATATATTCAATGAAAAAAACAACAACAACAAAAACAAACAAACAACAACAACAACACAAAACCACTGTGAACTCCCATCTGATGAGTGTTGTGTGTGAGGAGGGGGTTATTTCAGGTCATTACAGGGACTCCAGACCATCTGAAGTGTGTTAAGGACAGAGAGAGAGACCGAGTGGGGAAAATATACCTGAATTTGACTGCAGGAGACGCACTAAGAGAGACAAAAACTGCATGATGTGATGTTGTTTGTGTCTCGGTGAGGAGGGAGAAGCTCCTCACAAAAGCTTATTTCCTGCACCATCTGCTAGCGTTCCTTCACACCATTCCCCAAATCCATCCCATAAATCTACACTGAAAGGGATCCCCTGCATAAGCTGTCCATGAGCCAACTGCAATCACTCAGCCACATCTACAACCTGGAAAAACAGCTTTAAAACAGAGAGAACAGAGACAGAGGAGACGAGCCGTGAGCCTCAGAGGAAACCAGCAGCTCGGAGGAGTGTTACCTTTCAAAATATCCTTTCTGGTTTTATTAAAAACAACTACACTGTGTTTAGAAGTACAAAATGTACACAAAATAAATATGTTGAGGGTTGAAAAACGGTTGAAGGAATGTCTGTAAACAATATATATACATATATATATATATATATATATATGCTGCAGTATAAATGGCTGCCCACTGCTCCAGGTGTGTGTTCACAGTGTGTGTGTGTGTGTTCACAGTGTGTGTGTTCACGGTTTGTGTGTGCACTTTGGATGGGTGTTTGTTATAAGTCATTTGTAAGACTGAAGTCTGAGTCTCACGGGCGTCTCTGTAGCTGGCCGTTTGTGAGACACTGAAGCGTCCAAATCCAGACAAAGTGATCTGGCTGACTGGCACTAACTTACATCCAGCTTCAAAACGGCAACAGCTGCTTACTAAATCATCTGTAAAAGAAGCAATGCCACCCAAACTCTCTAGAAATACCACACCTTCCTACCTCTCGTATTTAATTGCTGGCAGAACAGCTGGCGTCTTGTTTTAATTAAGGGACGAACAGGCTTCATTGTCTCGCGGTGCGTTCAAGTGCAGGGTCCTTCATCTCCGGAAGCGTTTCCACGCAGCAGAACGCGGCCACATTTAAAATGCATAATGACCCATTACTGTCTCGGATCTTTATGTTTATGTCTAACACAGAAGCAATGCAGCTCAGCTAGTTTAGACTAAAACTCAACACTGGATGAGAAGCACACGTTTGCAGGACATTTGCTTGTCTACAGTCCACATCAAATTCCTGCAAACAAGCAAAGCCAGTCAGAAAATATTTGTTTAAGAAGAAAGTATTGGAGCAGTGTTACTGCAAAGCACCATAACATAAAACTAAACGTATCAGGAATTAAAATATTTTGTGGAAAACACATCACATATACATGTAGATTTATTTGTACATGAAAATGTAAAGCTGTCTTTATATTTAAGAAGGGAGTCTCATAAAAATATATATATATATTTTTTTTTACTTTCAGTTTGTATATAGAGGAGACCGCAGGGCTAGTTTAGTATCTTAGTAAGGTTTCTATTCAAAAGTAAACTAATGTTTGTTTCACTCTAAAAGTGATTTTGTTGGTTTCAAACACAATCTTCGGTGTGACAACATGCCCCGCTGTTAGTGCATGTCACATAGTGTTTCTAAGTTCTTCATCAGATTTGGAGAAATGTAGCGTTGCATCAGTGTTTCAGCAATGGATATTTTAATTAAAAGTGTCCTAATGCTGGATGTGTTTCATCTTTTGTCTTCTCCAGATGTTCACTGATGGACTGGAGTGCTGTGGATTATTGTGATGTTTTTATCAGACTCTCATTCTGACGGCACCCATTCACTGCAGAACAAGTGATGCAATGCCACATTTCTACAAACCTGTAAATAAATCTGTAGCTAATTTTTATTTGGATGGTTTTTAAGGATTGTGTACCTACAAAAATAAATACCCTGAGAAATATTCAACAGAGTTAAAGTGATAGTCCACTGAAAGAAATACGCTGAACGTCAGTCTCAGTTTTCAACACTCTTTTTGACATGATTTGGAGCTGATTTTGTCACAACTAGCCCCGGTCTCACACTATACATACTCTCCACTGTAAAAGCATGTTGACTTCGTCTAAGATGTGGTTAGAAGAGCTCAAACCCCTAAAACGTTCTTCTATTCACTTAGTCCAGCTCTTGCCCTGTAACACAAAGGTACACTGGACTGTGAAAGTGAATTCTGCGCAAACGTTTCCCATGTTTCTGAGCACTGGAGCAGGTCTGTCTCCGTCTGTGTGTTGGGTCCAGTGCGTCTGTGTCCGGCTGGGCTTCCTCTCACCCAGGCATCGCTATTAGTTCAGGGCAGAAGCCTGCTGGAGAAAAAAAAGTCAAGTCATTTTAGAAAGATTACTTTTTAAGCTTCTCTGCCTGTCCATTCTCTTCTCCCCACATCAGAGACTCGTGTCCATCGTCCTCCTCATCCTCCTCCGTTCACCCCTGGATGATTTGACATTGTTTTGTCAGAGTCCACAATGTTTGCCTTCAGTTTTCTTTTTTCTTTTTTTTTTGATTTCTTTAAGGTCAACATGAACGCTATTTACTTTCTGAAGTGATACTTCAACCAAAAACACCAAAGTCGCACACGCTCATTACAAACGCTCTTTCCAAATCAAAGTGATCGAGGGCTGTCAGACATAAAAAAGCAGCAGAGAAACAGACATAAGTTGTTTTTCACGGAAACCATTAGTTTGCTAAGTTCCTCATGAAAAAGGATGTCCACTTATTTTTATTTATTTATTTTATTTTTATTTTTTTACATTTATGCTGGAAACAAGCTTGAACAAAGAAGAAATGTGGAGACGTTTTTATTTTATTTATTTATTTATTTTATTTTTTTATTTTTTTTGCATGTGTGTCTAAATGTCTTGATTTAAATGAATCATTCTTTGAGTCGGATCTCATCAATCAATCAGTAGATTCAGTACAAAAAACGGATTTAGTTCTCTAATTCAGTTTGCAAACGCAGATATCTGGTCCGTTAGCATTTGCTCTTTTGTGTCCTGCAAAATGAATTCACACGGGCTTGTAATTATAATATAATATATTATTCATAACATTTCTGCAAAGCATCTCTAAAATGACTCTTGGATTCCTCTTTTTCAGCTGTTTACGGGCTCCATTTTGGTATTTACATCCACTTTTTTGCACTCTTATCAATTCACACTACATAAAACCAAGCTCCATATATTTTATTATTTTTCATTTTTTGCATTGAATACATCAGATTACAAAAGTAAAATGGGTTCGAACAGTTGTGTGTCAGGCATCTTGTCTGATGTCTGCGTGTGTAATTCAGAGTAACTTCTGAACGAGGGCATGTTTTTGCCGCATGATCATTTGCATAGCTAATCTGATCTTACATGTATCAATGGCTCCATTAATTAGGTCAGTGATCAAAGCCAGATCGCTCGGGAGAAATGAGGAAGACTGTGATTTCTGACTGAGCGTGGCACTTTTCCAGATATGATAAAACACGGAGGAGTGCAGCGTCATTTCTTGCAAAGAAGAGCAGCATAAAAGAGACTGCATTCTTATATAAGAGAGAAACACCATTAAAATGTGTTGCGGAGGAGAGAAGAAGAAAAGAATTGGGCTTGCACTAAAGGTGAAAATATAGTCCACCTCTGCCATCTACTGTTCTGGATCTGATATTTATGATCAGTTTAAAGTCAAAGGAAGCGTTCAAACATCCCCAAATCCACTGTATGCATGTATATTTGAAATAATTTTGACAATCAAACTCCTTAATGCAGAAAAGCTGTAATGCTGTGCATCGCATGTCTCCGAGTGCATCCTGCCTTCACTTTACAGAAGATAAACTTCAAATCACCTTAGAAAGAAGAAAAAAATTCTCATAATATGACAAACCATCTGTTTTCTTGCTTTCTGCAGTAAGGAGAAGAAACGTGATCGATTTGAAAGGCATGAGCAAACTGAAAAATGAGTCTTGCTTTGTCTCCAGTCGGGTGTTTCTGGTTTTAGTGAGTTACGTGTCTTCATATTTGCATCACACACACAGACTACACACTCTTGAAGCAAAGACATTGTACTCATCTTCATCATCATCTATTAAACTGTCTCTGAATTAGCAAAGCGTTTGTTCATAAATGAAGGTAATGGTCCTGAGCTTGTGTAAACATTTATGACTAAATGCCTCCATTTATTCACTCAAATGATTCACTGAAATTAGACAATTTGAGGTAGAAACAATTTTAACCCATAAATTGCTAGTGGATTTCATTAATAGTAAAAAAAAAAAAAAAAAGGCAGTTAACACAATTAAAGGTGAACATTTGATGTAGAAAATCTTTACAATCTGAACATTAAAAGCCACTAGATATTAATAAAAATAGCACTAGATTGTTATGAGAAATGTCCTGCTGTTAATATATCCAGATATATATATATATATATATATATATATATATATATATATATATATATATATATATATATATATATATATATATATATATATATATAAAACAGAAGGCTATCAATGACACTAAAATAACACTGGCAGGCCTAAAATACAAAACTAGAATAAAAACAAGAAAATAAACCCCAAACTAACAATGACAAAGTAAAAAAGTTATTTAGGGACTTATTACTGTATTATAATGTCTTTCAGATAAACCCGCCCATAAATAGCATATAAAAACACCTTGATTGACAGCTTTACACCTCACTCAAAATCATAATAAATACTAATTGACACCAAATTTAATAAATCACCTTTGATCTTTAACCTCTGCCCTCACATTTTCAGCTGGAGGGTTATTATTGACGTGCTTCTGAGACATTTCTCTCCAAGTGGATCATTCTAACCAAGGGAAAGACAGAAGAGAGAGAGAGAGAGAGAGAGAGAGAGAGAGAGAGAGAGAGAGAGAGAGACGTCTACTGTGGCCAATGCATTGTGCTTTATGATGTGTGTCCAGGCCGGTCCCTTTCCCAGCATTCAACAGGCTGCCAATTAATCAGCTTCAACCCAGTGAGAGTAACTCAAGCCTAGAGCCGTTCCCTCCAGAGACCAGGCACATCTCTCGCTCTTTCTCTCTCTCCTTCCACCCAAACATGATTAATCTCCAGACAGCTCCGATTTTTCACCTGTGGACACTCAGTCTCCCAAACATATGTATAACTTTAGATCTGCATTATCAGGATCGTACTGATTAATTGGAGGCACGCATGTTACAGACTGAACTTTAAAGATTAAGAGGAACATAGAGCTTGGCTCCAGCGGATTTCTCTTCAGACTGAGACATAAAGCGGCCGAAGAAAGAGCTTTGTCTAATTAAAAGCTAACATCCAGATGAAATGGGTCGTATCACGAGGCATCAAAGTTTCCTTCAGTTCACTGTGCTGAGAAAACATACTGTTTTATTCCAGTTCTGTGCTTCCACAACTTTCTAATGTCTGAAAAATGGATGAATATTTTAAACCCCATTAGTTTGGTGTTCAGCTACTGCATCCACCCATCACAATGAGATTATTATTCCTGAACAGTAAGAACAAATAATGAGCGTAACTTTGGGAAAATACTGTCAGTTCTTGTGCTGATTCTGGCTGTGTGTAGCACCTACGATCAGGGTTTTCATCCTTGACTAAAACCAAAAAGCAAAACCATTTCTGTGTTTCAGGGAAAGAAACATTAACCCAAAAAAAAAACATTTTGAAGTCTATTTCAACTTTTGGGTCAAAAAGTGGGTGGGAATGGTCATTAAAGCCTGTTTTGGCATTTGTTACAACCTTAATAACATAAAAAAAAAAGAGTTTAGGGAAATGATGCACAGCATGATTATGATATGAACAGTTTCACTGATGCCGAGTTATTTTTGGCAAGTGTGATGTGATTCTAGCAGATTTTTGAGGTGCAGCTACTTTTCTTTTAATTTGTAGCAAAATCTTGTGGCCTTCTTCTCACTTACAACAATTATTCTCTGAAGTTTCAGCAGTCATTTTTAACACCCTAATAAAATGTCATTTTAAGGGGCTGGTTGGCCTCCTTAAAACCGGCGACAGATGTTGTTTTGAGGACAGTAAAAGTACTTTCACTCTTCTCTGGTGCATAATGCACAAATGTGGTTTTTATTGGCAGAGAAGGGTCAAAAAGATACACATCCTCACGAATCCAGACAGACATCCGAAATCACCTTTGAGAAATCAATAGCTGTTACACTTCGCAAAACATTGACAGAAGGAATGGTAATTATACTTCTCTTCCCCTCAGTGTATGTATGCGTTCTGTGTTTATCTGAGAATATGTGCTGGTTGGAGTTCGTCTTGTATTAGTGACAGTACACTGTGACCAATCTTTGCTGATGCTGGCTTTGGAGACAGAGCAACAGAATGAAGTGAAAGAAATAAAAACTGAGCAGTTACAGCTTGGGAAACCCATCCAGAGCAGAATAAAACAACAAGCCAAGAGAGGATGTGCTTTACACTGATTTTACTACATGTAAAGTGGGTCCTAAAATCTGAAACAGCATGACTATGAGTGGCTTTATAAAACGGTATTAGAAAACACAACAGTGTTTAATAGTTTATCTGTCTTTTACACTGGCTGCACTGGGCATTGAAATGTTTGTGACAAAATAATTATTTTAAAAGAGTCATTTGATTGTGAATCATACAACACTGGTCACGCTGTAGGGTATGTTTTTGATTATGTAAAAAATAAGCGGTTTAAAAAAAGTAATTTATTTGTGAATTGGACCACACTGGTCACACTGTATGGTTCTTATTCACTGAGAAAAAAAAAAAAAAAAAAAAAGACCAGACCACACTGGTTTTCTGTATGTTTTTCATTTACTAAAAAGAACCATTTTAAAAGAGTCATATGTTTATTATTTGGCCGACACTGGTAGCACTGTATGTTTTTGATTCACTAAATAAATGACCAATTTAAGAGTCATTTGTCTAGTCACGTGTTTTGATTCACTAAAAAAAAAAAAAAAAAAAAAAAAAAAAAAATTGGTTTAAAAGATTTGCTTGTAAATCTGAATACACTGGTAACATTGCATGTTTTTGATTCACTAAAGGAATTTTCAGAAATGATCTGTTGGCTCTGTGTTGTTATATATGAACACAGTAATGTTATACATTAGCTTGGAACCCAGCTCATCCAATCAGAATGCAGAGGCAGAGCTGTCCATTTACAAGCTTGTTTTTTAACATGACACATTTGTTTGATGACATGAAAACGCATGAAAATGTTTATGGTAAATATAGAAATGCCTTCCATCACTGCATATTGTTGTCAGTGCACAGCTAGCTCAATGAATACAGAAACAAAAAGAAAAAGACATTATGAACTTCCTTCGGCAGTCATTTACAAGAAAACTGACCGCAGACAGTAAATCCTCATTTTTAAGTTCCCTATTTTCAGCTTGCCTCCAAATATTTAAATGGTTGCTCTGGGACAGCTGTGTGTGTGTGTGTGTGTGTGTGTGTGCGTGTGTGTGTGTGTGTGTGTGTGTGTGTGTGTGTCAGAGATGTGGACCTGCATCTCACCCCTGCCCCAAAGATGGATTACCTTCATTTGTTCAGCGGCGGACCTGCCCTGCTCCTTCACCTCAGGGCTTTATGCCTTCAGTCAGATTTAAATCAGGGCCTGATTGCTTGACTTCTGATATTAAAGTTGCAAGGCTGTATCAGTCTTTCTGAAATATTAAAACAACTGTGTTCATGTTTCAGAAGCGGCAGAAATAGACTGTTACTTTATCTCAGGCAGACATAGAGTGAAGAGTGGAGGAATAAATGAATCTCTTTTATTTGGTGAAGGCGATGTGAATGTGGTATAGGCATAAGTGCCCTTGTGTTACGCATAATAGCAGCTAGAGGCTCTAAAGTGCACCTCAAACCATGAACACTTACTCTTTCCTTTAAGTGTACTTGTTCTTGATGTGTATTATCTCGGTTTGGAGTCTGGACAGATTGTTAAAATAGCTCAAACTTAATTAACATACTTAACATCTGATTATTAGGTGGATACTTCAAGACTCTAGTTTTTAAATAATTGTTTATAAATGTTACACTACTCATGGTTTGCACCTTAGAGAACCCAAATTGACCCAAAACAGACACAGTGTTACTAATATTAAGTTACATGTGTGAAATATTCATGCTGTATCTACACCCAAACCAAAGCTGAGCAGCATTAAGAAACGTTCACTAACCACTGATAAGTCAGCTCTGAGCTCCAGCAATAAAATAACCGAATAAACATTCAATATTTTATTTACAACTTGTACAAAATTGCTCATAAACCCATTTCCAGCACATCATTGTGAAATAGAAAGTTATAATATGAGACATAATTATAATAATTATGAGACAGTAAGTCAAAGTTATGAAACCAAGTCTAATTTATGAGATAAATTGACATAACATATTTAATATGAGCTACTAAGTCATAATAATGAGATAAAAAAGCCTACATTATGAGAAATTAAATAATTATGGTGAGATACAAATTCAAAATTATGAGATACTAAGTAATACTTATGAGATAAAAAGTCTGCATTATAAGATATTAAATCGGCCATGAAACAAAGTCTATATAATGACATACTAGGTCATGATGAGACAACTGACATGAAGACTTAAAGGTCCCATATTGTCAAAGTTGTAATTTCCTGGCTTTTTTTTTTCACGGTAACTGAGGTCTATGAGCTATTTAACTACCACCTCCAGTTTCCCCTTTATTTTGCTTCCTCCAGCTAGCGCTGTGACATCGACTGATCCTCGGTAACTGTGGTTGGCCTGGCTGTGCGTCACTCAGAAAACAACAGGCCAATCAGAAGAGAGGCTCATGAATATTAATTAGACAGGCTAAAATCGACCTGTTCTTAGCAGACCCCCTGAGAAAGGAGCTGTACAAATATAATGAGATGATTTTTGGTAATTATACCGCAAATATATATTCTTAAGGACATCAAAACGTAAAATAAAACTCCTGAAAAGTGTACAAATTTTGGAACTTTAAAAATTGGAGATACAAATTCTACATTATGAGATAGGAAGTCAAAGTTAATACAGTATGAGTTTTGACATAATTTGATGTCAATGTAATCTACGGAAGCGTGATTTTGTTTTCTTATGTGGTGGATTCAATATATATATATATATATATATATATATATATATATATATATATATATATATATATATATATATATATATATATATATATATATATATAATTTTATGATGTTGTATTTCTATAAATGTATGCTTCGAAACCAATAAATAAAGACTAGAGAGAATAGAGACTGGTATGACACTCTGGCTTTAAAGTACTGAGTAGAAGTTATGAAATTAATTTTTGTTTAAATTAATGAGAAATACTAAGAGATATGCCCTATGATATTCCTAATTCAGTTTCAGACAGAATAGAAGAAATGCAAAAATAAAGTGGCCAGAGAAGCAAAGCAGTATTGAGATTTACTACAACGGCCGCTTCCGGTGTAAATCACTCTATTAACTTTTTTGGTTTAGTTTTTTACCCAAACACCACATGTGCACATTTCTGGGACCTCAACTATACAATAAATCTCAACCGAACATAAGGGTTACAAAAATGACATCCAAATTAAACTCCAGGACAGATATCACAAATCTGATGCTAAAAAGGCTTCATAGAGTTATATTCTCCCATGATATATTGTTGTGAGTTTATATGTGAGCAGTCTGCTTTGGCTACAACTGCAAAAACAGCACTATACTACTGACCCGCTCTCTTTAAACAATTCAGTTAAAGTCTGAGACAAATGTTTAGTCGGTGTGTTTTATCTCGGCCCAGCCGCTGGAAGGATAAGATCAGCGTTCAGGCCACGGCGGCCTCAGCTTCGGGTTCTGGAGGACTAAATGAGTCTCTGGATGACAGAACTGCACCTCAGTGTAATGAGTAAACACATCACAGCGCTCAGTGATTTATACCAGAGCCCGTAGTGACTTTTTTGTGGCGCGCTGGAGCCAGTGTGCTTCATCCTTGATCTCTCTTTTACTTCACCTTCCTCATACCTCTCCCCACTTTCTCTCGCTCTCCTTTTCTGAGTGTAAGAACGAGTGTGGAATTCTGAGTGGGCTACTTCAGCAGTGAATAAAGGAGTGTGTGTGTGTGTGTGTGTGGGTGGGTCTGAGGGAGCACTGGATGAATAGTGATGTGCATTAGACAGTAATAAAGACCTGAAATACAGCACGAGGAGAATAATGTTTGTCCCTTTGTCACCACTCTCCATCTCTCAGCTCTTCTGAAGGACATGCGAGTACATGCGCACGTAAAACACTCACTCAGTCTAATGATTGAAAGTGTGCTATTATCTACACTCTGCAGACACCTTCGGACAAATCCAATTTAAATTGCATTTAAGTGACTTTCATTAATGAAGCAGTATTATTATACACTAAATGATCAAAAGTGTTCGCATCTCATTGGGGCAAGCGGTTTGGAGAATGAATGGAATATTCAATGATATATAATTACATATTCTATTTTATAAGTATTCAATACATTATATACAATGTCGGTGTTTCCACAGGTGTACAATTTACATTCAATGAAAGCATTTCATATTTTATAATGTTGTTTCAACTAGACTTCATAAGTGTTAAATATTAAATGTTGTCTAGACACATTTACTACATTACATTACTACACACATAATATCACGGTAACAGGTTCATTTCGAGTAACATATTAAAAGATTAGTTCACTTCCAGAATAAAAATCTCCTCATGATTTGTTCGCCACCGTGTCATCCAAGATATTCGCAAAGAAATGAAGGTTTTTGAGGAAAACATTCCAGGATTTTTCTCCATATAATGGACTTCAATGGGGGCCACCGGCTGAAGATCCAAATTGCAGTTTCAGTGCTGCTTCAAAGAGCTCAACACGATCCCAGCTGAGGAATAAGACACTTATATAGAGAAACCATCGCTTATTTTCAAAAAAAATAAAAATAATCCTACAGTGCCAGATCGCTCTGCTTCGCTGTACGAAACGTAAAGTGTTGACTTCACATAGACATCAGTATTTCTGTGTTGTAGGTGATGCATTTGTCTCAGCACAGCAAATGCTCAGTCAGGAGAAAATCCTACATTATGAGGAGGGAGCAACATATGGGCTTAATTAATGAAGTAGCGCATCGGCTACAGGACAGCACTTTGATAGTTGGTTGTCTAGAGATGGAAAGACAGAGAGAGGGAGAGAGATGAAGTGATGCTCTGCTCCTACGAGAGTCATAACAGAGAGAATTAACATGCCGACATCAGCCAGTTTTAAAGCACTCCTGAGCTGCTCATTCTCTGTCATCTGTACCTTTATTTTCTGAAACAGCAAACTCAACACTTCTTTCTGCGTATAAGATCCTGCTGTTTCAAAAAGCTGTGGACAAAAGATGCAGGGTGTTGACCTAAAAAAAAAAAAAAAAAAAAAGAAAAAAAATCAATGCATACAAATTAATTGTTTAAAATATTTATGTTGTAAAAAAAGTTTACTGCATGTGTTTTTAAGTCAGTAAACACTAGGTGGCAGAAAGTTGCATATACATTTCTTATACAGTAAATCCAGCCTTTTGACTACATATCAAAAACAGATAAGTCCCCAAAAGCAGGATACTTTTTATAGGAAGGAGTTTTTTGACATGCAATATGACAGTACCTGAATAAAGTGTGATGTCATGGTGCATGAAATGGTAATTGTTCAGTACCTCATAGTACTGTGTGTTTCTTTAAAAATAAACTTGCCCAGTGTTCAGATGTGTACTGAAGTGTGGTACGTGTTGAGTAACTGCACTGTTTACTGTGAGTGTTTACCCTCAGAGAGTAAGAAACTGAGGTTACCATTCAACTCAAAGTAGAAACTGGTCTGAAGCCCAAGCATCATGAGAGAAGTAAGGCCCTCTGTGTGATACCCATCTGTGATTAATGTTGCTTATAGTAATACATGCGGTATTATTTTTGCCAGGATGCATTGTACATGCCCAGAGAGAAGTCAAGAAAGGGCATTTTTTACATGCATAAACATAAAACACTCTACAATCTATCTTTGGGCAACGTAAGTTACACAAGCACTTTCACAATTTATGTTTTAAGATGCTTTTAGAAATTAATGCAAAAGTAAGCCCTTTGAGAGGAAGCTTTTGGGCTTGCATCAGATCCTGTAATGATTGTATTGATGGATGAATGAAAGAAGAATTAATACATAATGATTATATGCATGATTATGCACCACATCCATTGTGCCAGTGCTGAAACACTCCTCTGCAATGTGCCTGAATGACTACTGCCCCGTAACACTCACACCCATTGTTTTGAAGTGCTTTGAGCGACTGGTCCTAGCACACCTCAAGGACTGCCTCCCACCCATACTGGACTTAAACCAATTTGCCAACCGTAGAAATAGGAGAACAGAGGATGCAGTATGCACAGTGCTGCACTCGGTACTCAAACACTTGGACAATAACACATATGTACGGATGTTGTTTGTTGACTTCAGTTCAGCATTTAACACTGTCATTCCCTCCAAGCTGACCACAAAACTTGGAGACCTGGACATTAACACCTCCCTCTGCAACTGGATTATGGACTTTCTGACCAACAGACCTCAGCATGTTACATCTGGCCACACCTGCTCCACCACCATCACACTCAACACCGGTGTACCACAGGGATGTGTGCTGAGCCCATTCCTCTACTCCCTTTACACCCACGACTGCAAGCCTGTGCATGGTTCCAACCACATCATTAAGTTTGCAGACGACACCACAGTGATTTGCCTCATTAGAGACAACGATGAAACTGCCTACAGGGAGGAGGTACATCACCTGTCTACATGGTGCGCTGACAATAGCCTGCTCCTTAACACCAGTAAGACAAAGGAGCTCATTGTGGACTTCAGGAAGAGGAAAGTAAGCATATATGACCCCATCCACATTAACAGGATGGTTGTCTCCAGCTTCAAGTTCCTGGGAACCACCATCTCGGAGGACCTGTCATGGACCACACACACCTCCAGCCTGGTCAAGAAGGCTCACCAGCGCCTCTTCTTCCTCAGGACACTGAAAAAGAACCAGCTGTCTTCATCCATCCTGGTGAACTTCAACCGGTGTGCGATCGAGAACCTCCTGACCAGTTGCATCACAGTCTGATATGGGAACTGCTCAGTTGCTGACCTCAAGGCACTGCAGAGGATGGTGAAAACTTCCCAACGTATCACAGGGACACCACTTCCTGCTATTGAGGACATCCAGAGGAAACGCTGTCTACGTCGAGCTCGCAGCATTCTTAAGGACTCCTCTCACCCTGACCACAGACTGTTTAACCTCCTGCCCTCCGGGAGACGATTCAGGAGCCTCCGGACAAAGACCAGCAGACTAAAAACAAATACACAACAACAACAACAACAAAAACTGTTACACATGTTATTACTTGCACTACTGTCTGTTCATTCAGAATACTAAATGATCCATTTGCACATTGAAATACACTTTTTTCTTTTTTATGTCCATTGCACTAGTTAAAACGATGTTCACTGCATGTGAGTCAGACATCTGAAGTTAATCTACCTTAATTTTGAAACTAATGCAACGTGTTCCTCCACCTAAAGGTAGAAAAATAGTTGTTCCCAGCTTTCATTCTCATGTTGAATACAAAAGATGAATTTTTGAATAGTTTCCTGAAAACAGTGTTGCTTTGGCATTACTTTGAAATCTTTCTCATTCATTGGATTTGCATGGAAGAAATGACCAGCACGTTTAAAATGTCTCTCTTTGTATTCCATGGAAGAAAGAGCATCTTACAAGTTTGGAATAAATTTTTTTTCATTTTTTTTTTTTTCATTTCTGGCTAAAGTAATCCTTTAAAAAACATGCAATAGGAGCACACACATCTCTGCAGTACTGTGAGGTTTTCAGTGAGAATTTCAGCAACTGATAGAAGACAACATCAGTTGACCGAATCCCTGACCTTCGGACAAACTGCAGAGAATTTCGAGATGAGCCACT
Organism: Carassius gibelio; assembly: GCF_023724105.1. Taxonomy (NCBI): domain Eukaryota; kingdom Metazoa; phylum Chordata; class Actinopteri; order Cypriniformes; family Cyprinidae; genus Carassius; species Carassius gibelio. The sequence continues at coordinate 25,790,848 of NC_068388.1, read as the reverse complement.
ACATTCAACACCTGCATGAAACACATGCAATCTTTAAAAATAATTCTCCATATGTAAGTGTTCTGACTGTGAACCCCCTCGGGTAACCTTCCTTTCATTACACAAAGACTTTGAGCTTTTGAAATGGTTTAATCTGACAGCAAGGCTTCGTACACATGCATTTGGATTTTGGCACATTGTAATGCTAAGCTGTGTAGATCTAAACAACGATTTGGGAGATATTATGTCTGACATGTTGTATATATGAGAGACAAAGAATAAACAGGATGGTTTGTAGATGAAGGCATATGGTGCTGATGTGATGGAATCTCCTGAGGGAATAACTAGCTGTGTAATTAGGTTATGAAGGTTTATACATTTTCACAGATCATCCAGGGTTTAGAATATGTTGACCCTTAAATGGGATTTTGTGTTACAGTTATGTTATTTCGTGTATTTTCACAACCAAAAAAGCCATGACAGAATTTGTACAGAATAGGCTCTCATATGTCACATTTTTGCCTTTTTTCCAAGTGCACAAATGGTATTGATAGGTCGGTTACATATGATGGCAATGTGTAAATGCATGCGTGAAGAAACCACTGAGTAATAATTATTTTACAGACATATATCCTGAAAACCAATCCGAAATATTGCAGGCAGTTTTGGGTCAGTTGTGAATCTTCAGCAACATTTTAAAAACTATTAAAACTATTTGTTTATGTATAGTTATGTAAAATAGTATTATTTAATAATAAAAAAAAAAAAAATAATAAAAAAAAAAAGGAAAGTAACATCAAAATCAACACCACTTGTTGCAATTTTAGACTGTAGAAGCAAGGAAAATTCCTGATTGTCTGTCTGATTCTTTCTCATAATTAAATTAAATTTCCTCTGTAGTGTCTGGATACAAATCATCATTAGATGCTAATGTTCCAAAAGGCCAAAAAAAAAAAAAGAGCTTAAAATGAAGTAAAACTAAACTTAATATGCTGACATTTCGTTTTTTTAAGATTCTAGTAGTATGCATGATAATAAACAACTATTAAAGAGACTCAAATAAAGTGTTACTGTTTTTTTTTTTCAGTGCCACTAAAATGTCATCATACAAGGCAGAGGTATATACATCAAAACCAAGGTGAGGGAAAAGCTGCACTGATGCATGATTTCACAACAGTGAATGTCACGTTTCACTTACTCCGTCGTGAGTCATGTCAGGTACGTTACAAACCATTCTGAGAGAGCGTACGGTCCTAATGGCTTCTGAGCGCCGTTCAATTGTGTGGAGTCAGATTTCACACCTGGCCCTCTTTACTCAACACAATAAATGACTTAAAGGGGAATAAGAATGGCCTTTTTAAGAGCAAACATAAAATCCGGGCGCTTGCAGCTGCTATAAATGAGCACTATTGTCAGATCTAGCTGCTAACTAACATGAGCAAATTTGAGGGTAATTGCTTTGGACTTGTAGTGGGTTGCGCAAGTGAATGAAAGGCTATTGGCATTTTAACAGCATGCTCAGAAAATAATGAGCTTTGCATTGACAACATTGCATTGTCTGGCCGATTAATCATGTTTTTGGGACAGGAAAGTCTGGAATACGGGAATACGGAAATCACACTGCGGAGGTTAAAGCCCTATCTATTTGTGTTACGAAAGCACCGCCCTGTTGATCTGTTGAGGGGTTTCCTTGTGCAAAGCTGCCCCAGGATTTGTTTTCATGACCCGGGAAATGTAGAACTGAACATTGCTGATGGACATTTCTACAAAAGACGTAAACAGAAAACAGGACGTCAGGACATTTCAAAACAGCAGGATATTTGTGGTGTTTCTCACTTACAGTTTTTCACTTGCTCTTTTTATTTTCTGTTGAAACACTGATGAGCGCCAAAGAGCTCTTTTACAATTCCCAAATGATGTATCATGAGCACATTTACACATTTCCCTTTTGTTGCACCTAATTCTCTCTCTCTCTCTCTCTCTCTCTCTCTCTCTCTCTATCTATATAGTTTTTTTCTGAATTCACTTTTCACAAATCTCAAACCTCAGATCTGATCTGAGACCAGCTAGTATAGTAATAAACATAAATGCACTCTGATAAATAAAGGTCCTTTATTGGCATCGGTGGCTCCATGATGCATAGTGGAAAAAGGCTCTTTAGTTTATTTAAATATTCTTCACATCAAAAAAATAAAAATAAAAAATAAATAAAATATATATACATATATATATATATATATATATATATATATATATATATATATATCAGTACATACTGATGGAATATATATATCAGTACATACTGATGGAATAGTGTGCCTCGTTTAATCTTCAGAGCTCTCTCTCACCTTTCTCTCTTTCTTTCATCCCAAGAACATCAATATAACACTTCACTTTGATTCACGTTGCCATGCATCTGCCAGAAATGTGCCATTAAACCGGCCTATTATCCGTCTGCGTTTTGGTAGGTTCAGTTTCCCCAAAGCCGGCTCAACACGCTTGCTTGTTAGTTTAAACATAATCCTGTGAGGAATGTCGTCATGCCTTGTTCTCCGGTACATTCTGGACATTACCCGCTCCATGCAGAGCCAATGCAAACAGCTTGGCAACTGTTGATTTTGATAACAATGGACGGCGTAATCTGATATTTGGAATATTTTGAACTCACTGTCCCAAAATTCATTCCAGTGTCATGCAGTAATCTAATCCTCTGCTTCTCCTTATTTGGAAAGTTACTGAGTACACGGCTTTTTAACTCATCTGCTGCAAAAGTGTAGGACACAGCAGGAAATAACAAAATAAAGACATTTGGTGTCTAGCGCATATCAATATTCTGCAAGTGTAATCGAATCGAGGAGATATGGCTCAGCGAAAGACAAAGGCAAGAAAGACTGATGTGCTTTTACTGTAGCTCTCTGATCTTGTTTTTCTTTCGAGTGCTTACAGCTCAACAGCAGCGGCGGTCCATCAGAAGAGGCAAGGGATGCTGAGTCTCCCTTAAATTAATTGTTCTGAATAAATGTAATGACTAAAGTGATAAAATTAACTAGCTCAAAGCAATAGTGTCTAGAACTGAGCTCCCATGAGCACAGATGGCAGTCTTCAAACCAGGTGCTTCCAGAGCAGCCTACGCCAGATGAGCAGAACTGAGATAACTGGGAATACTAACTTTTTATTTATTTATTTAAACCAGATATTATAGGCCTACTTGGAATTAAGTTGGAATCACTTCATGAATAATCATCATTTTAGCCATTTTTTTCTTCCATTTGTTTCCTTTATTCACAATTGTTGAAAGATTATTTAGCATTTTTATGATCTTTTAAGTCTTAAGTTGACTTTTTTTAAGAGATCGTCAGTTCACAAGAAATTGATTAACAGCAAGGTAGATTGCTTATTAATTCTACTCTGTTACTGATTACATCAGAACTGCAATCAGTAATGTAATTTAATTACTCATTTTAGGTATTGACTACTTAATTTATTTTTGTACTAACTTGTTTATAGATTTGAATGGAATTCTTATAAATCAAATATGTTACATTCTTTGTTATCAACATGCAATTAAAGATTACATTACTTCAAGATTTAAAGTAACTGCAATCTGATTATGAGCATCTCAAATGTTCAATGAAAATGGGTTGATTGAATACTTAAATACACTTAAATGCAGTCAGTATCTCAAACAAAGCTGTCATATGATGTCAGAAAATAATAGCGCCATTGGTTTATTAGACTACTCTTTACATCATATTCCAAATTAGAAATTAAATTGACTACTTTTCTGAATCTTTTTAGGTTAAAGAGTGAACCAATATTATGCTTATTTTTCTTTTTGTTCCACAGAAGAAAGAAAGTCATCCAGGTTTGGAACGATATGAACCTAACCCTAACCCTAACCCTAACCCTGAGTTAGTGATGTCGGGATTTAAATCTCAATAAATCTCACACAGGGAGTACACATTCTTGTCTATAAGACTCGAACGGACTCATTGGACAGATCTCTGTATAAATAAAGTAAATTATAATCATGCTTTAGCAATCAACACAATGTGCTGATGTATAATTGGATGGGGAATTCAGTAGTTCAACAGTAAGCAGAGTTGAGAAAATGAATGGGTTTAGGCTATTGCCTGCGGAGAGGGGTGATAAGAGACAGCTGGGAGGATGTTAAGAGTTCAGAGTATTTTCAGACCTTTGTATCAAATTCGAGACTCTTAGATGTCAAAGATGAAGGTGAGATCATCACAGCTAGTGATCAAGTCTTCTGAGCTTTGGAGCTGCCAAAGCACATGCTGGTGGAAAGTTTAGTAAACTTTCGATCATTATCATTACATAAAACTGTGGCATCCATTTTTTTTAAACCCAATTGTTTAAAGCAGTGAGTGTTGGGTTGGCTTTCAATGCCCATTTGAAACAATCAGCCTAAATTAATAAAAACCCCTAGTTAAAATATTACGGGTATTAACTCTGACGTTTTTCTTAACATAAAAAGCTTGTTGCAACCAGCTGCTGGCCATTAATAGTCTGAATCCAGATGAGCCCTCATCCATCTTCAGAAGTCAAGAAGATGTTCTGACCCATCTAGTCAAAGAAAACAGGAACATTTCTTGAGATCAGCAGCCTTAAAAAACATTTTTAACAACCTTAAGATTGTACATGATTTATTGACTCAGTTTGGCCCCCTCTAAAGATAGAGTCCAATGCAGTATTTTATTTTTACATTTTTTTAAAGCATTTTTGTAAGATATGTAACAGTGGTAGTCATGATAGACTACAGAAGAAGTTATATGATTTCGGATTGTGAGTTCAGCTCCTTTCTAATGCTAAATTTTAAAACTGTGCCATGCACTCAGGATTAGTTTCCGATCTTTATAGTTTCTTTACATTATGCTAATATCTGTTACATATGCCCATGTTTACTGAGTCTGAGCTCCCTCTGCATATTTAAATAAGGCTTGTAGAATAATGTTAGTTTTTGTAGTGTAAGTGATGCTTATGTGTCTGCTTCATCTGTCTTCGTTTACTGGAAAGTGCTTTTAAATGGAACTGCTCGTTCCAAATTCTGCTGACATTTTTGGCCTCCTATCATGTACATAACTTGGATTTCTAAACATCCTGTCGTTTTAATGTTCTCTCATCTGCTGTGATGATGATGACGAGTGCAAAAAAAAATTGCATTTGGAAAAACATGAGACAAAGGCACAGCTTCTCCTAGGGCACCTGGGTGGATGAACCTAGGCCACGCACCAGACATCCCTGCTTGTTCAGAAGGATCAAAGGAAGTCAGCGCAGGCACGCTAGATATTCAAGTATCTTCACAGATGGTGATGTTGACTCTGGAAGCCTATGCACAGACCTGGCTTTGCAGTGGTTAAGGAAACAGCTCTAGCACTAGGGCCATGTGGGATCTCAAAAAAGAGCATGTTAGATTGAGTGAGAAAGGGAGAGGGAATGAGAGAGAGTGGGAGGGGGAGATGAGAAATTTTTTTCTTTTTTCACCACAGACCATTGTAAGCAGTCAGAGAGGCAAATAGTGAAGTGCAGAGGAGAGCAACAGGCAGTCGTCTCCAGAGAGAGCCTGAGAGCAATGCTCAGTCCACTGACAACAAATCAACATCCGGACAGTAAGAAAGAAGGAGGTTTTTTGTACTGCAGCCTGCCCTGGGGCCTCAGAAATCATCTGCTTTCCTCACAGCTATGCCTGCACCACATACTGAACCAAGGACAAAGTTTCTTCACTGCATGTAGTTTGATTTGCACATGGACACTGTAAGTCCTCCATGCCTTTCCATCTTTAAGCTGCTGGATCAAGAGATACAATTTGGAGTTTTACTGTCCATTCTTTTCTGAAGTTGTTAGGAAGTTCCATGCAAGCCTTGTCAAGATGCTGCCTGTTGTTTTCATGACATGGTGGATCTGGGTGTTGCTTGGAAGCGCAGGGGGACAGTCCCAATCTCAGCATCAATCTCAGACTGATGACTCAAACCCATGGAGACAGATGATTCAATGGGAGAACAATGGACGTGTTTTCAGTCTTCTCAACAGTGGGGCTGAATACGTCCCGGCTCGGGTTCAGGAGCGTGGCAGGAACCCCCGAGTGTTTCTAGCGGACGCTCCCAACCGTAGGTCACAAGGTGGGAATGTACGGAGGCAAGCACCCACCAGAGGAAGCTCTGAGACTGTAAGAGGCCAAGCCAGACACCCTTTTGGTTTTGGCCAGGTGCCGGACAACTGGCGTCAGGGTGCAGCTGGGACAGGTGAAACAAGTCGCTTCCAGTCATTTAGTGGCACTCGTTTTAGAGCATCCTCTGGCTCGTCCTCCTCCTCATCATCCTCTTCTTCTTATTCACAGTTTCCGTTTCCTCAACAGCCTCCATATTCTGCTCCTTATGACTCTGTACCGGACAGGTCATACGAACCTCCATTCCCTGGAGCGGGGTACTCCACTGGCAACAGTGGTGGCTACGCCGGAGGCGGATATGGAGGAGGTGGGTACTCCACCGGAAGTTTTGGAGGAGGCAGCTATAATGGAGGGGGTCCTGCCACTGACGAGAGGTATCGTTACTATCCCTCTTATGGTCAAACATACCAAGCTGTTCCAGGCCAACCTGCACAGCCACCTGTCTCTGATGGACTGGACCACAGATACACACACAGCCTGTACAACGAGGACTCTCGAGATGGCAGTAATGTTCCAGTACCTGTCTCTAATGGTGCCTTGAGCAATACGGGCTCATCATTCCAGCCTGCAGTGCAAAGCCCCCAGTATGAACAGTTTCCACCCTTTGGAAGGCCCCAGCCACAGCCTCCATTTATACAACCAGCTCCACGCAACCCTCTCATCTCTAACAACGCGGAGAGCCCCAACACAAATGTAGGGAGTGTTTATCGTCCTCAGCAAAGAGGTATGATGCATCGACATCGCATACACTTGTGAGACACAGTAAAGAATATCATTGTGCATCCCACACTAAAGTAATACTCAATAGTTTACTTAATGGGTCATAGACCAGCATCTCAGAAAGTGTGCTTTGCAGATTGTCTCTTTTGATATTACAGCAAATGTTACATGTGTTGAGTAAGGCTGTAGCTCATTTACTAGGCTGCTATGCTAAGTAAAGTTAATCACAGAGGAACTACAGTAGGTACTTAAGCTCTTGCATGGCTGGAGATTTGAGGGAAATGGATGCACGTGTAAAGCTCCTTTCTGATTCTCGCTCTCTCTCTCAAGAAAAGGAAGTGAGAAAAACAGAAAGACATCTAAAAAATGTAGATCTTCTGCCATCTCTTTGTGTTTCCTGGCAGCCACGATTCCTTTGGATCTGAAAAACACATAACCAGAGGGACTCAAACTGCACAAAATTGATTGTAAAGCTGTTTGCTTACGCAGCTGGTAATGGACATTACTTTTGGGTAAATGTTTCTGTTTGTTTCCAGTCAGTGAAAATTACTCTTTCCTAAAGTCTGAGCATCTTTCATTTCCATCCCCCAATGCCATTGTGTTTCAATTTACAATCAAAGAAGTTCCAAGATCATCTCTGAGCCTGGGTTATTGGAACCAGGTGTTGTGGGATGTGCGCGTGGGTGTAAGAGTTTTTGGTAGATGGTGTGTGTGCGTAGTGTCTATGGATACTCACTCTGCACAAAGAGTGCTCATTGTTTGACGATTTGGTTCTGGTTTTGGTGATGACTGCACTGCGAGGGCTACGGGTGAATGATCCCAGTATTTGCTTTAGAGGGTGGGGTAAGGGGCTCAAGTGGCTTGGTTGTTGTGGGGTGGGTGGTGAGCGTGCGGGTTGTGTGGGGGATTGTGGGGTGTTACTACATAAGGAATGGGGAGATGGAAAGTACCCAGCACACATGGGGTCCATTGCCTCAGGAAACAGAAAATATTTTGCTAGCCCCTAAATAAAAGTGTGCCTGTGCATATATGTGAATGTTTATGAGGAGGTGGGTGTGAGTTAGGCCTTTGGGACATTGCTAGACACTGCCAAGGCTCATTTTGTAATGTGAAATAGTCTTTGTCTCTTGCTTGAGTCACTTCATGCACAACTAATCACCCTAGTTTACAAAATCTGGTCATAAGGGAAATGGGTGTAAACTAAATCCACTGAAAGGTACACATGGGGGAAAATGCATTACTCATTACCCAATGATGCAATCACAAACAAATAAGAGCAATATCAAACAATCAATATCAGAGCTCCAACATGCAGACACATATCTGTGAATTAAAGTCTTAGAAATCGAAATAAGATTAGATGGGATACATTAACATGACTTGACTCATAGCATTAAAACCTGTTTGTTGAGATCTGGTCTGTATCTGATCAATGGACATTCATTTAATTTATTTACAAGCCTAGTTAATATTTTGGTATCTTCCTGAAAACAGTATGCTGTCATCAGCCAGAATTAGATTACCTTTGTTTTTCTGTATTCTTGTGCACTTTTTGAATTGGGTCTTATGTTAACTTCAACAAAACCTAAAATTAAGTCTAATTTCAGCTAAAGTGTCCTCATCCCATCTACATTAATGTACATGAAGTCAAATTAAAAGGTAACATATGGTTCTCTACAGCTGTCTATAATAAATGTTGGTGTAGTGCAGGCATCCAGAGAACAGTGCTTTGTGGAGAAAAGTGTCGACTGTGTGAAGAAACTTTTCCTAGATAGACCACAGTCTTTCACACACACTTTACACTGTTTACAAAAGCTGACCAAGGAAGTTTCCAGAGGCCTTAAAGTTTGTTTCGGGCCGAGCTGGCAAATCGGATGTGTACACAGAGATGGGGATTGCAAAGCATTCACTGGAGTAGAGGGGCTGCACTAACGAGTCTGAAATAAGGAGGATGACCGAGGCCATCATGTTTTATAGAGTGAAAGTTGCTCCCAACTCCAAACATGCCTGCAGCAGAAGTGAGATTAGATCTGCTCTCCACACTGTTCCTTTGAAAAAAAAAAAAAAAAAAAAAGAAAGAAAAAAAAAACTCCCTGTTGGAAACACCCAAATTTTTATGTTTGTTAAGGTTTAGGTTATAGGTTTATGTTTGTTATCACTGGTTTGGTGCTGGTCTAATGCTGCTGGATGACCATCAAAGTCTTGCTGGTTAGGGTCATTAAGAGGACTAGTAGGACTCCAGCATCATACACTGTAGTCCATCAGTGCTGATCTTCTCAACAGGGTTCTTTTCTCAGAAATCCATGACATGCAAAGCAGGAAAGCAAATATGCTGTCGCCTTGCCTTTGAAGAAATGGTTATGTCCACCTACGGACATAGACAGCACTGTTGTAATTCATACAATTATTTTTACATAAAGTGAGCACAACCAGCTTGCATTTTAAGTGTGAATAAAGGTGACAAGTACTTTCTGTGCTGGCCCTATACAGAGATTTATGAACATTAGTTGTCACAGCAAGCTCTGTTTTTCTTTTCATTTCATTTTTTTTTTTAATCTCTTTTTAACAGAGCCCATTTGGATCCAGCAGGAAAGTCATCTCATTGTTGTTTCACTGTCACCTTTCCCTCATCTTTTGTACTCTCTCTCTCTCTCTCTCTCTCTCTCTCTCTCTCTCTCTCTCTCTCTCTCTCTCTCTTCCTCCATATGTGTAACACTTTGTTTTTTTTTTCTTTCTTATTTTTGTGTGACCTTGAAACCAGATGAGAAACATTGTTTGATGCATTATCCTGTTAGGCTTCGGCATTACCTCATCAAAAACCTCTTCATCTCTTGTGTATTTTTTCTGAAGGTATGCTCATTTGGATACAGCCATTTTTCAAATATTTTACTTTCTTCAATATTCAAAAGTACGTAACATCAGAAAAGCTCGGGATATTAAAGAAGCACATTTGTCCCCAGGACAGTGTTATGAGACCTAACATTGTTATTATCCTGAAAAACAGTCTGTTTGCTGCACTTTTCAAGATGGTCTGTTTGCTTGTTTTAAAGGGATTTGGACATTTGGTCATAGCTCATCTGTTTGGTGATTTTTGGAGTTTTTTTTTTTACATGTTCAACATGATCAGACTGCTCAGTTTGGTGGTTTTGGATATATTTCAGATGGCCAGACATGGGTGTTTGCTTCTGTTAAAGGAATGTGGAAACTTTAGGCTGTCAAACATGATATTTTGGCAGATTTAGATTTTTGGACTCGTTTCAGGTAGACTAGTCAGGGTTTTTGAACACTTTTCAGTTCATCAGACAAGTCGGTTTGGTAGTTTTAAAGTGGTTTTGGACACTTTTTTTGGGGTACTTTTCATGCTGGAAAATCTGAAAATCAGCTTGGCCAGTGTCAAAGACCAACCTAGACCAGCTATTACCAAGTAAGAAAGTTAAGTAACCCTGATGATGTCTCCTGTTTTTAGGTTTGCCTGACCTGGTTCCTGACCCAAATTATGTCCAAGCCTCCACATACATTCAAAGAGCCCATATGTACTCCTTACGCTGTGCTGCAGAAGAGAAGTGTTTGGCCAGGTGAGAATCCTCAATGCTTCTGTTTATGAAATGGCAAAACAAAGCTGGACAGGCAGTATTTACACAATAACCCTCCCACACTCGTTTACAAATGTTTACACCACACCATCAAATAATACTTCAAACAACCAATGGGAAGGGTGTTATATGATGTTTGTTGGTGCCGCAGCCTGCTGTTATGAGCTCATCTCATATATACAACATGCTTTATTACTCAGTGCTGCCGTCCCTCATTAAGGTTTTTCCTTCCTCAGCTCCGCCTATAGTGAGGAAACCACAGATTACAGTGTCCGGGTTCTTCTGCGCTTCCCTCAGAGAGTGAAGAACCAAGGGACGGCTGATTTCATGCCCAACCGACCTCGTCACACCTGGGAGTGGCACAGCTGTCACCAGTGAGTCTCTCTTTTACATCTGTATATGTGGAGACCTAACAATAGATCATAAATGCTCACCAAAAAGATCACAAATACCAGTCCTAAAGTTCAAGTTAAAGTTCAAATTATTTATTTGTCCCCAATGGGGCAATTCGTTGTGCAACAGATAGTTTAGCACAAATCACAAACAGTCACACACACAATACCAATACAAAGATTGTCTACCTTGCAGGCATGGGTAAAAAATAATAAAAACAGTAAACAAACAATAAATAGTAAGTCACTTTATAGAATTGAGCAGCAGAATGGCTGCAGGCACAAAATAGTGTTTATATCTGATGGTTCTGAATTTTCGTAGTTTAAAGAGCAATCCCGATTGCAACATATGAAATTCATCCGGTAAGGGATGAGTCCTATCAAACAGGATAGATTCAACCCTTCTTAACATCTGCTTCTGATAAAGTTCCTCCAGACCTTTCTGCATATAACTTTTGATGTAGCTGGTCTCCTTAATTAACCTTGAAAGGGAGATTTTTTTTGTGTGTTTTTTTAAAGATTAAGATTTAAGATTAAGTAAAAAGGTAACTACCGACTCAACATAAGACCTATAAAAAAGGGTCTTATCCACATTAAGCTTTGCCAGCTTCCTTAGGCAATACAGGCGCTGCTGGATTTCACTAATCAAAAAACAACTTATCATCAATAATGGATCCTAGATACTTATATTATGTAACAACCTCTATTTCCTGACCAATTATACTAGTTTTTTCAGTGTTAATGACATTTAGCCTAAAATCAATACACATGTCCTTGGTCTAAGAGACATTCAGTTCGAGAAAGGCATCCTGACACCATGTAACAAAGTGATCAATGACCAAATCATGTGAATTTTCCTCATTGTTCAATAAGCTGACGATAACCATCAGCAAAGCTCACAAATTATCAGTCTTCAATCACAGAGCGACAGTCGTTAGTGTACAGAATATAGAAAAGGGGGTAAAGAACACACAGCTAATTGATGTAGGGGCCAAGTCAGAGAGATGGTCATTTACTCTCACCCACTGGGTTCTATTTGTGAGGAAGTCTAGTATCCCGCCCACAAGGTTGGCCTCCAGATTGAACTGACACAAGAGCTTCTCAACCAGCAGGTTACAACTCCAACTATGACCATAACACTAACTGTTTTTATTCACCATTAAAGCTCCGATGCTGCAGCTGCAGATCAGGATTATACACAATCATGTCTTTTTACAAGCCTGTAGCTAAAAAAATCAATACAAATCCTGCCCTGATATGATTAAAAGTCACAGAATAATGGAATTATAACTGTTCCAGATTGTGGAAATATTCAATGAGTTGATATTCCTTATCTTATATCAATGCCAAAATTCATTGAGATTCTGATATATGTGTTGGGTTTCACTTGGCGAAAGGCTGTTATCCTCAGAGGGGATTTCCACAACATTTCCATAACTCATGCGGTCTGTGTTTGTTCACCTGTGGTTGTTCATTATATCACGTCTGCATTGTAAGTGAAATGGAGAATTCACGAGAATTGTTATTTTGCATCGTGTTAAACATCATCGATGACGGCTGTCACTCATGTTGGCTTTAATTGCCAACTGACATTTAAAATTTGTGATTTAGGGTCACACTGTCGCTGCAAATTGCTGCCAATTATGATGTTCTAGTCAAAGCTCAGGTCCCCAAACTTGACATGATCCACTTCAGAAAATAATTAAAAATGTATGATTTGGGTTGTAGCATGGCAATTTATTTTTTTATTTTTATTTTTTTATATTTTTTTTTTCAATGAACCTTATTTTTATAAATCTTACTGACTAAATAGAGAGGGAGAAAGAGAGACTATAGATTACCAATAACCCATCTCAGTTAGAGAACTACAGAGCAGTTTCCCTTCTTCCTTTCATTGCAAAAACACTTGAACGAGCGGTGTTCAACCAAATCTCTGCCTTTCTCACAGAAAACAACCTCCTTTGACAGCAACCAATATGGTTTCAGAAGTGGACATTCAACTGAGACTGTCTTGCTCTCAGTTGTTGAAGCCCTAAGACTGGCAAGAGAAGAATCCCAATCTTCAATACTTATCTAACCACCAAACCCTCCTGTCAACCCTACTGGCAAAGGGCATCTCAGAAACCGCACTCCAGTGGTTTGAGTCTTACCTTTTAGATAGATCCTTTAAAGTATCTTGGAGAGGTGAGATGTCCCAGTCGCAACATCACACTACTGGGGTGCCTCAGGGCTCAGTTCTTGGACCACTTATTTTCTCTGTCTACATGGCATCATTAGGTTCTGTTATTCAGAAACATGGCTTTTCATACCACTGCTATGCTGATGACACTCAACTCTACCTCTCATTCCATCCAGCTATTCGCATCTCAGCTTGTCTAACAGATATTTCTTTGAAGGATGAAGGGCCATCACCTTCAACTCAACCTTGCCAAGACAGAACTGCTTGTGATTCCAGCAAACCCATCGTTCCATCACAATTTCACCATCAAGTTAGGCACATCAACCATAACTACTTAGTTATGGTTATGATTTATGAGTTATGACTGATGACCAGGTGACTTTCTCAGACCACATTGCTAAAACTGCAGATTTGCTTTATTTAACATCAAGAAGATCAAACCCTTTCTTTGGGAACATGCTGCACAACTCCTTGTTCAAGCTCTTGCAATTGCAATGCTCTCTTGGCAGGTCTTCGAGCCAGTTCAATCAAACCTTTACAATTAATCCAGAACGGGGCAGCAAGATTCATTTTTAATGAGCTCAAAAGAATACACATCACACCTCTGTTTATCAATTTGCACTGGCTTCCAATAGCTGCTCGCATCAAATTCAAGGCATTGATTTTTGCCTACAAAACCACCACTGGCTCTGCACCCCTTTACCTAAATTCATTACTTCAGACTTATGTGGTCTCTAGAAGCTTGCGTTCTGCAAGTGAACGTCGCTTGATTGTGCCGTCCCAAAGAAGCTGAAATTTTACGGACTTTTAAATTAAATGTTCCTCCTGGAGGAATGACCTCCCCAACTCAATCAGAGCAGAGTCCTTAGCCATCTTCAATAATCGACTTAAAACACATCTCTTCCATCTTTATTTGACCTTCTAAACTTTAACTCTTAATTCTAATTTTAAAAAAAAAGGGAAAAAAAAAATCTAACTACCTTTCTAATCTTTTTGTATTCTATCTGTTTTCTTTTTATTTATTATGTTATTTAAAAGCCCATGCTATGTGTACTGCGTTTAAGCTAACTGAGACTTGTTATATCATTCCTCTTTTGTTGTTTTTGATTGCTTCCAATGTCCTCATTCGTAAGTCACTCTGGTTAAAAGTGTCTGCTAAATGACTAAATGTAAACGTAAATGGAGACTATATTCAGGCTTCCATATAGTTTGTTGTGGATTATATTTTTAGAGAAGATTTTAATGTTTTTGAAAGAAATCTGATTGTCAAAGCTGCATTTATTTGATAAACAAATACAGTTAAATATATATATATATATATATATATATATATATATATATATATATATATATATGTTTACTATTTAAAATAACTGTTTTCTGTGTTTCTGTTAAAGTGTAATGTATTTCTGTGATGCTCCGCTGTATTTTCAGCATCATTCCTCCAGTCTTCAGTGTCACATGATCTTCAGAAATTATTTTAATATGCAGATTTACTGCTCAAGAAACATTTCTGTTCAGATTGTCTTGATTTTCATTATATTTATTAAAAATTTTTTTAGCAAATATTGACAAATGTCATTAACTGAGATTAAATTTAATTATAATTAATTAATAATTATAATTTACATATCATGATTTAATTTAAAAAAAGAAAATAATTGTTTGACAGTCCTGTTAAAAAAAAAAAAAAAAAAAATTAATTCTGTTATAAATAAGATCAATCAGTAATGCAGATGAACATTTAGTTGGTCTAATAGCTTGACTGATGCAATGAAAGGCATCCAGTGATAAAAATGAGAGGCATTTTAACATGACTTCTGTTGTACAACAGCGTTAGCATCAACATTCATCTCTGCTTCACTTTAGGGCTGGAAATTAATGCGATTCAATTTTCAATTCAATTCAATTCAAGTTTATTTGTATAGCGCTTTTTACAAAACAAATCGTTACAAAGCAACTTTACAGAAAATTATGTTTCTACAATATTTAGTAGTAGCTAGTAGTTTGTGCACATTTGACAGGATTTTAGAAAAACTAAAAAATAATAATAATACAAGACGTAGTCAGCTAGACGATGAACTATCAATATTATTAATTAAGTTATTATATGATTAAGTCACACATTTAGGAATAATTGTTAGTTCTGTTTGTTCATTCAGGGTTAGCATCATCTGAGGTCCTCTGAGGGTCAGCATCATCTCTTCTCAGGTGTTCTGGATCCAGACTGGAGCTTGTGTAAATCCTAGTTACCACGGGATGTGAATCCCGTGGCAAAACATAGAAACAAAATACAGACATCATTAGCATAGCTGCTGATCCAACAAAGTAAAATTAGTTTAACCCAAGCTAATGAATAAAAATGCACCTTTGATCAGATGCAACTACACTCACAATTAAAAAGATACATTATTCGAATGCTTGGCGAAAGAGATGTGTTTTTAATCTAGATTTAAACAAAGAGAGTGTGTCTGAACCCCGAACATTATCAGGAAGGCTATTCCAGAGTTTGGGAGCCAAATGTGAGAAGGCTCTACCTCCTTTAGTGGACTTTGCTATCCTAGGAACTACTAAAAGTCCAGCGTTTTGTGACCTTAGGGTGCGTGATGGGTTGTAACGTGGTAGAAGGCTAGTTAGGTACGCAGGAGCTAAACCATTTAGGGCCTTATAGGGAAGTAATGATAATTTGTAACTGATGCGGAACTTAATAGGTAGCCAGTGCAGAGACTGTAAAATTGGGGTAATATGATCATATTTTCTTGACCTCGTAAGGACTCTCGCTGCTGCATTTTGGACGACCTGTAGCTTGTTTATTGAAGAAGCAGGACAACCACCTAGAAGTGCATTACAATAGTCCAGTCTAGAGGTCATGAATGCATGAACTAGCTTTTCTGCATCAGAAACAGATAACATGTTTCGTAGCTTGGCAATGTTTCTAAGATGGAAGAATGCAATTTTTGTAACATTGGAAATATGATTTTCAAAAGACAAATTGCTGTCTAATATAACACCCAGATTTCTGACTGTAGAGGAAGTTACAGTACATCCGTCTAGTTGCAGATTGTAATCTACAAGATTCTGTGTAGTGTTTTTTGGTCCAATAATTAATATCTCCGTCTTATCCGAATTTAATTGGAGAAAATTCTTTGTCATCCAATCTTTTACATTTTTAACACACTCTGTTAGCTTAGATAATTGGGAAGTTTCATCTGGTCTCGTTGATATATATAGCTGAGTATCATCAGCATAACAGTGGAAGCTAATTCCGTATTTTCTAATAATATTACCAAGGGGCAACATGTATATTGAAAATAGAAGGGGACCTAGGACGGATCCTTGTGGCACTCCATATTTTACTGATGATAAATGAGATGACTCCCCATTTAAGTAAACAAAATGGTAGCGATCGGACAGGTAGGATCTAAACCATCTTAGAGCCTGCCCTTGAATACCTGTATAGTTTTGTAATCGATCTATGAGTATGTCATGATCTATGGTGTCGAACGCAGCACTAAGATCAAGTAAGACTAGAAATGAGATGCAGCCTTGGTCTGACGCAAGGAGCAGGTCATTTGTAATTTTAACAAGTGCAGTTTCTGTGCTATGGTGGGGCCTGAAACCTGACTGAAATTCTTCATACAGATCATTTTTATGCAGGAAGGTGCTCAATTGAGCAGACACAACTTTTTCTAAAATTTTAGACATAAATGGAAGATTTGAAATAGGCCTATAATTTGCCAGTACACTAGGATCTAGTTTTGGTTTCTTAATAAGAGGCTTGATAACCGCCAGCTTGAATGGTTTTGGGACGTGTCCTAAAGATAACGACGAGTTTATGATATTGAGAAGCGGTTCTTCGGCTACAGGTAACAGCTCTTTCAGTAATTTAGTGGGTACAGGATCTAATAAACATGTTGTTGGTTTAGATACAGTGATAAGTTTATTTAGCTCTTCCTGTCCTATGGTTGTAAAGCACTGCAGTTTATCTTTGGGTGCGATGGATGAAACTGAAGTGTTAGATGCTGTAGAATCTACATTCGCTATTGTATTTCTAATGTTATCTATTTTATCAGTGAAGAAATTCATAAAGTCATTACTATTTAACGTTGGTGGAATATTTGAATCAGGTGGCATCTGGTAATTTGTTAACTTAGCCACTGTGTTAAATAAAAACCTTGGATTGTTTTGGTTATTTTCAATGAGTTTGTGTATATGCTCTGCCCTAGCAGTTTTTAGAGCCTGTCTATAGCTGGACATACTGTTTTTCCATGCAATTCTAAAAACTTCTAAGTTAGTTTTTCTCCATTTGCGTTCAAGACTACGAGTTACTTTCTTGAGAGAGTGAGTATTACTGTTATACCATGGTACAGTACGTTTTTCTCTAACTTTTTTCAATTTGATTGGGGCAACAGCTTCTAATGTATTAGAGAAAATAGTGCCCATGTTGTCAGTAATTTTGTCTAATTCATGTGTATTTTTGGGTACAAATAGCAGTTGAGATAGATCAGGCAGGTTATTTGCGAATCTGTCTTTGGTGGCTGGAACAATAGTTCTGCCCAGACGGTATCGCTGCGACATATAGTTAATATCAGTTATACGCAGCATGCACGATACAAGGAAATGGTCTGTAATATCATCACTTTGAGGTACAATATCTATAGCAGTAAGATCGATGCCATGCGATATAATTAAATCTAGTGTATGATTAAAACGATGAGTGGGCCCGGTGACATTTTGCTTGACTCCAAAGGAGTTTATTAGGTCAGTAAACGCAAGTCCTAATGTATCATTTGTATTATCAACGTGAATATTAAAATCTCCCATGATTAGCGCCTTATCAACTGTAACTAGAAGGTCTGAGAGGAAATCTGCAAATTCTTTTAGGAATTCTGTATACGGCCCTGGTGGTCTATACACAGTAGCCAGAGCAAGAGATACATTAGATTTCTTTTGCATGTCTGACAGAGTAACATTTAGCATTAGTATTTCAAAAGAGTTAAACCTGTATCCTGTTTTCTGGGTAACATTGAGAATATCACTATATATTGTTGCAACACCCCCGCCACGACCAGTCTGACGGGGCTCATGCTTATAACAGTAGTTTGGTGGAGTAGACTCATTTAGACCAAAATAATCATTTGGTTTTAGCCAGGTTTCAGTCAAGCAGAGTAAATCAAAACTATTATCTGTGATCATTTCATTTACAATGACTGCTTTTGGTGTGAGTGATCTAATATTTATGAGCCCAAACTTTAAAAATTGTTTTTGTTCATTTACTTTACATTTTTCTGGTTTAATTACGATAAGATTTTTTCTAGATCCTACATTATATTTATATTTATATTTTGACCTCACTATTCTGGGAACAGACACAGTCTTAATAGGTTTTACAGCACAAGTACTTTTATCATTTAAGCGGTTAGAACAAAACTCATCATAATGGTTATTTGAGAATTGACTTACTAGTCACATGGAGCGAAGTGTCCTGGAGATGTTGTCAGAGAGAAGCTCCGCTCCGACTCGACTGGGGTGTAATCCATCAGCGCGAAACAGTCTAGGACGCTCCCAGAAAAGATTCCAGTTATTAACAAATAGCAGTTTCTGTTCTTTACACCATGACAACAACCATTCATTTAAAGCAAAAAGTCTACTGAACCTTTCGTGTCCTCGTCGATACGTGGGCAGTGGTCCTGACACGACGATCGTCGCCGCGGGCGTCGTGCTGCGAACCGTCTCGATCAGGCTCCTGAAGTCCCTCTTCAGCGTCTCCGTCTGCCGCAGCGTGGTGTCGTTAACCCCGGCGTGAAGCACGACCGCTCTCGGGCTCTCGTCGTCCTTCAGGATCGCGGGTATCTGCGCAGAAACATCGAGAACACGAGCACCAGGCAAACAATGAGTGTGCACTTTACCTTCGGCTAACGTAGCACTTACGTGTCGGACGATGGAGTCTCCGATGATCACAGCGTCGCGTCCTGTCTCGCGGAGGGGAGCGAAGCGGTTCTGGATGGAGATCTCGAAGGCAGGAGGGGGAGATGTCGTCGCCCGGGACCCGGCTCGCATCCTCCGCTGTGGATGCACCCAGGGTCCGTGGTGTCCCGGCGTCGCAGTGAAGGACATCTGGGAAGATCGCGTCCTGGGTGCACCGGGCCTGCGCAGAGAAACACACGGAGTAGACGTGGTGGGACTGTTAACAGCACGCTGTATACTTACCCCGGACTTGTGAGCGTCAGCCCGGGATGATTCCAGCGCGGCTCTCCGCTCTCTCAGCTCGGCCTGCCTCCGTTCCAGGTCGCGAATCTGCTTCCCCACGGCCTCGAGCTCGAGCTGCACAGAGTGGAGACATTCATCCGCCATTAAAGCAAGTAACAGTGAGTACAGCAGTGGTAATGTGTGTGAATAGAGTATTAGCAATGTAAGCTCAGTTAGCAGCAACCACGCTTGCTGATGCTAACTGGCTAAAAGCTAATAGCGGACCCGGGAGATCAAAATAAATCTAGTGATAGCGAGTAGCTCTAATTGTTTTTGTTGTAGAATACAATAGAGGATATATTCACGCGTTATATAAACGGAAACGATGGTGTATAAAATAGATTTTTAAGTTAAAAATAGTCAATGAAAAGAATATAGTGACGGAGCTCAAACGCAGTTCAGCCGTCAACAACAAACAGGAAGTGACGTCTCAGTATCTGCGCATCACGGCATGCTTCTGTGTCAATGCGAGCACTGACTGTAGTTCAGTCGAGATTCGGATGGAGTGTCAGTTTCTACCGCTGGCGAGCATTTGCTCATAAACAGATTATTAATGTAACCTGAAAATGCCAGTACAGGAAGTATTCAGCACTTTAACTCTCTTCTAATGCAATTAGACAGCTGAGCGGTGTGATGACCTAAATCTGACACCATGTGCACAAGCACCTGACTCTCTTTGAAAAAGAAGAGCTGCAGGGAGATGTTTGTCAGTGAGCAGAAGCTATTCTTTAATTGCTTGCACATCTTCGTTGTGACATGTTTCATATTTTTGTAGCGATTGAAAGTGTCCTTGACATCTCATTATTAATAGCTGAAATGAGAGCCGCCATAGCCGGTGAAACTGCTGTCCAGTGCTTTGATTTCTCTCTGCATGCACAAAGACAACAGCAAGGTGAAGTGCAGACGCGCGCACACACACACACACACACACACACACACACACACACTAAACATGCCGTCAATGTCAGTCAGATTTCTTTATGTCCCAGGATGGGACTGACTTTGACTCTTCATCTTTGATGTAAGAGCTCAGCCATGGTTCCTAGAGGCTTCCATGATAGACCAGAAGAAAATATATACATATATGTAACCAGAACCCAGCTTGTGTCATTTTCTGATCCCCCCAAATCTATTAAAATCTGTTAATCAAAAAGGCAGCTCAGTTCTAAAAAAAATAAAAATAAAATATAAATAAATAAACATATTTTAATCCCAGTTATTCATTTTAAATAACTAATTAATTCTAATAAACATATTTTATATTACATGCATTTTCCTTTAAAATATGTATGTATGCATTATTTTAAATGTTCTATTTATTGATGTTTTCAGTGTTTTAGTTGTTTGCCAATTATATTTAAAACTAAAACAGAAATTAAAAGAAAAAGAAAAATTATATAAACGTATAAAAAAACTTATATTAATAAAAAATAAAAAACACAACAAAATAAATAAGAACTTTTAACTAAACTTAAAGTAAAAACAAAAACAAAAAAACTAATTCAAATATTAATTAAAAACTATAGTATTAAAAAAATAACGGTTTGTGATTTATTTATACATATACATATATAAAATATATATACATATATATATATATATATATATATATATATATATATATATATATATATATATATATATATATATATATATATATATAATTATTATTATTATTTTTTATTTAGTTATAAAATATATAAAATATTTGTGATTGGATGTATGGATGTATTTATTTATTCACTTACTGTTAGTGAGATGACAGCAGGTGGTTCCTTCACAGTTTACTGCACAATCACTGCTCTATATTTTAACTCATATTTCTTTGGGATCATACAGCATAAGTCTGTTGTACAAGTAGAAGAGAGTTGCCTTATGTGGTAAGCTGGGCCCAATTTTGCCACTGGTGTGTGTGTGTGTGTGTGATCTGTCATTCAAATGTAGTATGCTCATGGATTTGGCTACAGCCCCCTGAAATGTCTGTCATCCCCTCATCACATAAGATTTAATATTCTTGGCACATTTTGGGAAATATAGTATCCTTGTGGAAACTTTGAACTCTGTCAGAGGAAAGTAACTGTTTTCCCTGGCGCAGTCCTTCAGGTGTTACCACAGCTTTCCAAAAAAACAAAAACCTTTTGCCAAAAGACAAAGCAGATGCTAAGAAACTGTGCCATGACATGTTGAATTAGACTCATGAAATATTCATGCATTTCAAAGACTTGACCAGAAAGAAAAAAATATTTTTCAGGAAATGTTATGTTCTTAGGGTTAGGAGCTTTGACTCCTAACCCTAGGGTTGCGGGTTCGAGTCTCAGGCCGGTAATACCATGACTGAGATGTCCTTGAACAAGGCACCGAACCCCCAGCTGCTCCCCGGGCGCCGCAGCATAAATGATGCCCACTGCTCCGTGTGTGTGTGTGTGTGTGTGTGTGTGTGTGTGCAGTTTGGATGGGTTAAATGCAGAACACGAATTCTGAGTATGGGTCACTATACTTGGCTGAAGGTCACTTCACTTATTGATTCTATACTATTGAAACAAGTTTTATACATTGAGATTATAACGTTTACAGATTATTAAGTGATTTGCTGTAATCAAATGCAATTGGGTTAAAATTATATTCGTGTTTATTTAATATTGTTTGATTGATGTATCAGAAGGAAGTAAAATGCTCTTACAATGTTAGAAGATTATTTTTAGTTTAGTTTAGTTTAGTATCATGCACAGTGACAAATGAATGTCAGTATATCAAAGTAGCTTTGCCATCTAACTGAACAATGGTGCGAACTAAGACTAAAACTTTAGTTACTTTAAATAAATAAAACGTTACGCTGACCATTACAGTCGAACAAAATATAAACAAAATTTTAACTTATTTTAATTTCCTCTTGTAGTCAAGTATAAAGTAACTAAAACTGTATTTCAGTTTTAGTTATACTTAACTACTAGCTGAAATAAAATAAGTTAACAATTTTAAAACTATAGACATGTAAAGTAAAAAAAAAAAAAGTAATAAAACTAAAACAGAAGATATAAAAATAAAACCAATTTTAAAATATTAATAAACTATAAAATGATAAAACCAAGATTTGAGTGTGGTCTCCTCTCTTCTCTCTCCGATCAGACATTACCACAGTATGGATGAGTTCAGTCACTACGATCTGTTAGAGGTCAGCAGCGGCCGGAAGGTGGCGGAGGGACACAAGGCCAGCTTCTGTCTGGAGGACACGACCTGCGACTTCGGCCATCTCATGAGATACGCCTGTACTTCACACACTCAGGTGCACTTCTGTCACCCATTCTCTTCAAATGCTTGTTTTGTATCGATAAATGCGCCTTTATTAGAGTTTATTTGTCTTTATGTAGTTTAATGTTTTGTAATTTCCCATTAATAAGTACATTGTTTTTTTTACTAACAACTACTGTTTTCATTTGATTTCATTTTCCAGGGCCTCAGTCCAGGTTGCTATGACACATACAATGCAGATATCGATTGCCAATGGATTGACATCACTGATGTTCAGCCAGGAAACTATATACTCAAGGTAACGTTCTCAAAGACTTCTGTTTCACTCTTCTTCCGAGTATCTTGTGTCTAACTCATGCAAACAGAGTACGACACGTCTCTCTAAAGGTTTGGCACGAGGAGACGTTTGATGTCACGCATGTCGTCCAACTCTTCTGTTTGATATCGATGAAGCTGGTGTAATGAGTTCGGTATGCAGCCTGTGCTCATAAATAAGACAGATACAGACATGCATCTCCAGGCAGATCCCAGCCGCTCTCTTCCTGACCTTTAACAAAACAACAACACAATAGCTGAAGCACAATGGTGTTAAAAGTGGTCAGCATTATCTTCTCCTCTGAGGCTAAATGTTGATATGCTTTCATAACAAAGGAGTATTGAACTGAAAGCAGTCTGAAGTTCCCTGCGGAAAGTGGAATAATTGCCAAAAATGATGTAAGAGACGGCTATGAGCTATTAAATCTAGGGGTGTACTTACTTTTTCCACAGATGATAGGTGAATTGTTGTTGAAGAAAATATTTCAAAGCCGACTTGTTGATGTTGTTATCTAACACCTTATACCACCTTCACCTATGTGACCACATATATATGTTTGATTGGGGGGGGGTACTTACTTTTTCACAGCACTGACGGTCTAAATCCTGTTTAAACTCCAGCTCCAGGTTAACCCGAAGTACTTGGTGCATGAATCGGACTACACAAATAATGTAGTCAGGTGCAATATCCACTACACGGGCCGCTTTGTCAGGACAACAAACTGCAAAATCTCCCAGTAAGTACAAATGGCTATTTGAGTGTTTTAATAAATCAATAGATACATAAAGTGTGGCAGGCATATATTCATTTACAGTCTTAAAAATAAAGTTTCCAGTAGGAACTTTCACAGTGATTCCATAGAAGAGCTTTAAGAAATCTTTCAGTGATCAGTTCTTAAAAGCAGCATGTTTTCTTCTGCTCCTATAGGTCATGATCTGTCAGATCTGGATGAATCTCAATGAAAGCACTGGTCCATTGCAGTGTGAATGGAATTCCTTGGTGTTTCTGTGATTGTTTATTGTAAATTCTTGGTCTACCCCCCACCACCCTTTTATTTTTTGTGCTGTTCTTGTGAACCAGGGTTCGAGGAACTAGCACATATACTGTCACCCTCACACAAAATCAAATGCACTCTAATTCACAGCACACCGCACGCAGACCATCATCATGAAAACACACACTCGCTGCCCCTAATAAGTTTAATTCCTTCACCATTTTTAAGTGGGTCACATTGCTGGAATGCAAACTGAGATCAGGTATGGGACACTGTTAAACTGTAATTCAGATCAGAAAATTCAGCAACTGGAAACAATCTTTCTTTTTCCAAGACTCTCTCTTTGTCTGTGCCACTATAGCGAAGGTGGAATACTGCAGAAAGAGTCTTATGAGTGAACGGCCAGCCTGTCTGTCACGCTCCAGCTAACCTATTAAGTAAAAAGCGGGTTTAGTTTGAATGATCGGCCTGGAAAACATGAAAGGCTTTGGGATTAAAGCACTTTGAATACAATGAAACATGTACATTCAGGTGGCTTGTAATATTGCCTTGTATGTCAGCCCATTGATAATCAAATAATGCACACTAGTTAAATTCAGAGTATACCTTAGACATTCACCCTACAAGCATTAAATTAATATTTTGGGCTTAATACAATAATTAACTGACTGAATTTGTGGCATAATTTTAATTACCAACACAAACAATAATAATAAAAAAAAATTAAGCTAGAAATTGTGCCTTATTTGAGCTGTAATTATCTTGGCAAAGAAGTTGTCAAATTGGATGTTGCTTAATGGGACTTTCACACAGGACGCGGTCTGCGCGGCGCTTGCCACTGGGTTCAGCGTTGCCCTTCAGATACAACGCGATTTGCGCTGTGCTGCGCTATGGCGTAGGCGGAGTTTTAAAAACTTTTAGCGGGAGCTCTTTCATAGTCTGTTGTTCCTCCTTTCGGTCGGCAGTTGTAAGAAGCGAGCGATAGCGCTAGTCCTGCTGATGAGAATTAAGAGAGAAGCAAGTAAGAAGAGGCCGTGGGTACGACCTCAAACATGTATCATACAGCTCAGGAAATTCTGACACACACCATAGACAGTTAAAGAAATGGACACGGTGACCCCATTGGAACTCAACTGAGACAAGTGAAGCCCGTTTTTAGGTATATTTAGCACATCCGTTTCTGACGCGCAGACTCAAACTAAGCTTGATGACGTCAGCAACCTGTCTGACAGATGTAAATCTTCTAAGTGGCTGTGCGTGAAAACTGCCATCGTTAATCTTGCAGAGACGGCGAGCTTGAGCGGGGAGTTCTTTGGCGTGAGTGAGCAGTATTCTGATTAATTATTTTGTATAGTATTTTAAAATGTAACTCCAGTACGCCATATTAAGTTAAATGACTGCGAGCTTCTCCTCCTGTCTCTACGGTAATACAGAGAGTCGAGTGGTTATGATGCAATCGTTAGCCTATTTTTACAAAAACTATTTCTACGGGGTCATAATGTAACAGAAGCTAATGGAGCCCTTTATACATTGTTGTATAGTTTTAAAAATAAATAATGGACAAATGGAGTCTTTAAACGCCTCAGATTTAAAGTTATTCGCTGTCAAAGTGACGCCAAAATGAATGGGAGGTCAATGGGATGCTAACGCATGAAGTTCTGCTACAAGATGGCGGCACCCGGTCGATTTCAACTTCCGGTCGACTTCCTTGCCGCCTGACACACACAGACAGTACTAGCAGTTCATCCATTTTGATTTCCGTGCTTGTTTGGATCCCCCGATTCTATTGGTCGTGCTGGTAATTGTCACAGAGCGCAGCGGCAAAAGTTGAACTATTTTGAACTTTGACCACAGCGTGCGCGCAAGCACGCAAATGATGCGCACCACTGCGCTTGCGCTTTGGTCGACGCAGCAACAAAACGTCCTTGCACGGCGCAAGCCATTGAGATTAATGGGTTTTATAGCGCAGCGCCGCGCATACCGCGTCCTGTGTGAAAGGCCCATTACTCAGAAAAGTTAGTTCATTTATTATTATTATAATATATACACAATAAAATCATCCATATTTTATGGCATAGTATGGCTGTACTATTAAAACAGATATGGATTTCCCCATTCACTTCCATTGTAAGTGCTGAAAAACTGAAATGATTTTTTGTAACAATTATTATTATTAGTATTATTATTTTGTGGTTATCTATATTAATTACATTTATGCATTTGCCAGACAGTTTTATCCCTCCAAAATTTGCAGCATTCAAGGTATGATTTTTTTTTTCAGTTCATGCATCTATTGGAATCAAACCCATGACCTTGCTGTTGCTAGCACAGTGATTTACATTGACATTTATGCATTTGGAGTTTGCTTTCATCCAAAGTGACTTGCATTCCATTTAAGGTATGCTTTTTATCCGTTAATGCGTTCCTTGAGATTCGAACCCATGACCTTGCTAGCAACATGATCTACATTTATATTTATGCATTTAGCAGACAGTTTTATCCACAATAAATAAATAAATAAATAAACAAATAAATAAAAATAAAAACAACAACTAAGACCTGCATTGCATTCAAGGTCTACATTTTATTAGTCCATGCATTCCCTGGGAATCGAACCCACAACCTTGCAGTTGCTAGCACCATTTACATTTACATTTATGCATTTGACAAATGCTTCTGTCCAAAGTGACTTACATTCCATTCAATATATGCATTTTACTGGTTCATGCGTGCACTGGGATTCAAACCCATGACCTTGCTGTTGTTAGCAGCATGATTTACATTTACATCTATGCGTTTACCAGACAGTTTTATCAAAAAAAAAAAAAAAACCTTGCACTGCATTCAAGATATGCATTTTATCAATTCATGCATTCTCTGGGAATCAAACCCATGATCTAGGTATTGCTAATGCCACGATCTGTTATTTGAACTACAGAAACATTATTTCACAAGGGCTGTTGTATTGAACTTATATTGTATTGTATTGAACCCAGGGTATTCCTTGAGTGTTCAGCTTGTAAACCTTTTGTTGTGATATTCTTGTACAGAAGTCCATGTTGGAACAAATCTATTGTTTCTTTAACTGCCAACGCTGGTCAGCTGCCACAGGTCACCATATATGATACAGTTAACCCACTGATGCATGACATTATCTAGGTCAGAAATTATTTCATCTTATTATATGCATATCCACTTTTCTCATGTACTGTGTGGAGGGGAATGATGTACTTGTGTTAAACTCCAGGAATTCATATTTCT
The DNA here is from genome assembly GCF_023724105.1 of Carassius gibelio. NCBI lineage: Eukaryota > Metazoa > Chordata > Actinopteri > Cypriniformes > Cyprinidae > Carassius > Carassius gibelio. Next base: position 25,763,732 of record NC_068388.1, on the reverse strand, counting down.
TTGTAAATGAAATAACAGTTTATGGCTTGATCGTTAAATAAAACACAGACATAGATTATACTACTGTTGCTAAGATAATATTGCATAACTTGATGTTAATGACAATCGTAATACCATCTATACCTACCTCGGAACGAGAAATATAAACTTATGCAATGAGAAAGAGCTCCTTATGATGCTACACTTGAAGAGCCTTAAATGAAAAACATCCAACATATGCTAATAATCAGTTACACATGCTATAATCTAATAAATTCAGCTAAATGCATACAAAACAAGCTTTCTGTCATGGTCGTTGGATGTATGAATGGAGTGTGTATTATGATGCATCACATGCTTGAACCAAAGCTAAACGAATTCCTCTCTGTGATCAGTTCTTTTATTATGAAAACATGTTACTGTGTTTTCTATTATCACGATCCAGAGCAAATGCAGAACAGACTTTGTTTTATCGTATCTCTTTATAATCTGTATAAATGATTATTGTAACATTGTTTATAGTGTAGACAGTAAATTTGCTTCTGGTTGCTATCTGATTTTGTGGTCCAGGACAGGTGCACATCAATCTCTTTGAACTGTTGTTATCATTGTTGTGGTTGTGGGTTTTATTATTATTATTTACTTTTTTTGTGCTCAGAATCATTTCTTAGAGTTCATACTTGATCATTAAATAAAGACTAAAGGGTATACCAGCATTTTAGTGCAAGTGCTGTTTAATTATTATTATTTTTTTTTTTGTTTGCTAAAGTGGAGGAGTTTTAGGGGAAAGTTTCCCATCTGCCATCGGTTTTGTACTGAATTCCAGCAGTTTTTGTGTACCTTTAATTGAGAATTAGGCCAGTAATAAGAACTCTATAACCCTGGAAGCAGAGCAAAGATTCACATCACATCCACAGTATCTCAGCATTTCTTTCAATCTACACTTTTCAAATCGTCAAAGTTATATACTTAAAGTGCAAGACAGGAAGTAAAAAGAAACAATTACGAACACTTCAAATGTGTTTCCTTCCTCAAAATAAATACCCATGCAAGCTTGAACAGATTTTTTTCCATCAGAATCTGACAATATTTTTATTTTTTTGGATTTGGATCAGCCTGCTTTGATATGTAATATGAAAACCAATTAACATGTCATTTCCGAAAAAGACAGTGATGCCAAAACTTACAAGGGGGCAAACCAGAAAACAATGAGCCTTTGTTAAGCTTTTGGTAAGCTGGAGAACACTATGAGATGCTAGCTATGCAAAATAATAATAATAATAATAATAATAATAATAATAATAATAATAATAATTATTATTATTATATGCATTAATTTTCCACCAGCTGATACCCTTTTTTGGTATGTAGATATTAATGAATCCATGCATGTATAAATACCTTATTTTAATGCACGAATAAATGCATTTGAAAAACAATAAAAACAACAACAATAATAATAATAATAATTATTATTATTATTTTTATTATTGTTGTCGTTTTTATTGTTTTTCAAATAACCTATTCTGCTTTACTGGCTATTTAGTATCGGCTATGTACTATTTATATAACTTTTTTTTCTAATTTTTTTTTTTTTTTATGTTGACTACATTATGCATTTTTCACTGAAAAAACTTTTAGTGAGTGGGAACTGCAGTGCTTGTGTGTTTTCAGTGAGCAAATGCAGCCAAATAAGAGGGGTAAGACCGAATCAGAGACCTATTAGTGAATTCCACAAACATGACATCAGATTAAAAACAGAACGAGGAGCCATTTTCAGCCGAGCGCCAAGTTATACGTGTGCTTCAGTTTTAGAGTAAACACGTGCAGGAGCTGACCGCCCAGATTTACTTCACTGAGAGAACAGTCATGAGGTCTGCAAGCCCTCAACGAGAAGAGAGCAATGATGACAGCGAATAGAGAGAGAGAGAGAGAGAGAGAGAGAGATGCCAGGCCAGAAGATTAGAAGGGTGAATATGAATCATAAGAATCTGGCATTTTGTCTTAGACCAGCACACCAGAATCAACCGGCTGTTTTTTCTGGCATTCGCTGATTGCCAGACAGATTTAAACTACTCAGGCTGATCTAGTTTGGTGGTTTTAGAGAGGATTTGACCTCATCAACCGTTCAGGCTTGAAGGCCATCTAAACTATCTTGGACAGACGGTCTAAAAACCAGGTTAGACTAACAAGACGATGTGTTCTGTTGGGAAATTTCAAGAAAGACAATGGAAAATACATTCATATTTCTTGTTTGAGGGTAGATGGAGTCAAACATTTGAGTGACGCAATAACATGTAATAGTTCTTCAGTTAAGTTATTCATGTTGTGAAGCTCGTTATGACTATATATGATTCATAATATACAGAAATGAAGAAAGCCACTGCAATAATGTCACCAGAGAATGACTGCCGTTCTAGCTTTGATGAGCTTATATAACATTTAGTAAATAATACACGGACCGGTTCATAAACATGAAACATGCGGTCATGGGTTGGTAAGGTACAAACGCACGAGGAAGAAGAAATTTTAATTAGAATATCCAGAAGACAGGCAAATAAATCTACATTACATAAACGAGAATGGACACCAACTAAGGGAAAACAGAGTATTTGTAGGGGAACAAACAAAAGAAATAATGAGTTAATCAAACACAGGTGATCGAAGTGATAATTAGGAGTTAAAGGGTTAGTTCACTGAAAAATGAAAATTCTCATTAATAACTCACCCTCATGTCGTTCCAAACCCGTGAGACCTCCGTTCATCTTCAGAACACAGTTTAAGATATTTTAGATTTAGTCCGAGAGCTCTCAGTCCCTCCATTGAAGCTGTGTGTACGGTCTACTGTCCATGTCCAGAAAGGTAAGAAAAACATCATCAGAGTAGTCCATGTGACATCAGAGGGTCAGTCAGAATATTTTGAAGCATCGGAAAAATATTTTTTTGTTCAAAAATAGCAAAAACAATGACTTTATTCAGCATTGTCTTCTCTTCCGTGTCTGTTGAGAGAGAGTTCAAAACAAAGCAGTTCATTCGATGTAAGCGGATCTTTTTGAACCAGTTCATCAAATCGAACTGAATCGTTTTAAACGGTTCACGTCTCCAATACGCATTAATCCACAAATGACTTAAGCTGTTCACTTTTTTAATGTGTCTGACCCTCCCTCTGAGTTCAAACAAACCAATATCCCGGAGTAATTCACTGACTCAAACAGTACACTGACTGAACTGCTGTGAAGAGAGAACTGAAGATGAACACCGAGCCGAGCCAGATAACGAACAAAAGACAGACTCGTTCTCGAGTCAAGAAAAAGTTGCATCGGTTTTTGGATCACCAGTAGTGATGGGAGGTTTGGTTATTTTCCACAAACCGATTCTTGCGGACATTTCGATTTAATAAACCAGTTAAAGAAAATGTTTCACCGGTTCTTTTGCGCTTGACACAATGACGTCATTGGTGATGATTACCCTTCATTCAAGCCTTCGGTTTACCCACACTCATAACATTAGCACAGAATCAATCACCAAAAGAATCAGTTCGGTTCAGACACTCTGTGTGTCAGTCGGTTTCATGCTGAATCACACATGCGCAGTATCATCAGCTGCTCGGTTCTCGAATTGGACGCATCCGACAGAAACGGTTCTTGACTCGAGAACGAATCAATCTTTCATTCATTATCTGGCTGGCTCGGTGTTCATCTTCAGTCAGTGTACTGTTTGAGTAAATTACTCCGGGATATTGGTTTGTTTTAACTCAGAGGAAGTGTCAGCCACATTAAAAAAAAGTTAACAGCTTGAGCCAGTTGTGGATTAATGTTTATTGGAGATGAGAACCATTTCAAACAATTCAGTTTGATTTGGTGAACTGGTTCAAAAAGATCTGGTTACAGTACTTTGAGTGATTCGTTGGCAAACCAGATATCACTAAACTGTTGTGTTTTGAACTCTCTCACAACAGACACGGAAGAGAAGACAATGCTGAATAAAGTCGTAGTTTTTGCTATTGTTTACCAAAATGTATTTTTGATGCTTCAAAATATTCTAACTGACCATCTGATGTCACATGGACTACTTTGATGATGTTTTTTTTATTACCTTTCTGGACAGTAGACCGTACACACAGCTTCAATGGAGGGACTGAGAGCTCTCGGACTAAATCTAAAATATCTCAAAATGTGTTCCGAAGATAAACTGAGGTCTTACTGGTTTGGAACGACATGAGGGTGAGTCATTAATGACATACATAAAAAAAATTTCTGTGAAATAACCCTTTAAAGTAAGGGGGAAACAGGTAGACCGAAAACAGACATGTGACAGTTCGCCCCCTTCCAAAAAGGCACTTGCCCACGATGTAACATATTCCAACTGAGGTGGGGGCTCAGAAGGGGACCAGAGACAAAAAGAGTCCAAAAAGTAAGTCCATGTGGGAGTGGAGGGTGGGTGGAGCCAGGAGCAGGAGAAGCCAGATGTTTGTCAAGAGACCAGCAAGGACAGCAGCACACGGTGGAGTCGATTAAGGGAGGAACCATGGTGGAGGAAATGCTGACAACACCAGGGGAAGACTGACAGAGACTGAGCAGATGGATGAGGAGCACAAGATGGAGCAGAGCAGATGGAGAACCAGGTAGACACTGAGGAATCGCAGGTCCAAGACATAGCTGAAGGTTCAGGCAACTGAGTCGGGGCTCCGGAAGACCACAGCGGAAAGACTGAGGGTGGAGGTGAAGCCAGAGGAGCGGAGTCCTGAGGCAGCGGATGTTCGACGATTGAACCAAGGCGGTGCCAGAGGGATAAAGGAGCCCAGTGCAGCTGGAGGGATGATAGGCCATGGTGGAGTTGAGAGAGCGAAGAGCCAAGGCAGTGATGATGGGTCAAAGGACTGGAGGTGGAGTCCAGGGCTCGGAGGTCTGGAGAGGCAACTCTAAAAAAAAATACTGGCGTAAGTCTCTTAAGGAGTAGTCGCTCTGCCCCAGGAATAAAACGGAAACATTTGAATTGTCCATAATGACAGAGGGAGGCAAAAAAAAAAAACCTGTAGTAGGTCCGTTCTTCTGTTATGGGTTGGTGAGGTACAAACGCACAAGGATGAAGGAGATCAACAAAAAGATATTTTAATTAGAATACCCAGCAGATGAGAACAGACACTATGGGAAAACTGAAAGTATTTGTAGGGGAGCAAAAAAAAAAAAAAAAAAAAAAAAAAAAGAGTAAATTAATCAAACACAGGTGATCGAAATGACAATTAGGTCATGGGGAACAGGTAAACTGAAAACAACAGACATGTGACACATGCATTGTGGTATTGCACAGATGTACAGGGTATTTTTGAACCCAACTGATAAAACAGTTAGATTCAACCATTTATTTGCTTAGTTTTTGTCTTGTCCATCAGATTTTTTCAGGTTTACACCAATGCTTTCAATCCAATTGAAATTTTATTCAGGTCTTTACATGAACTGAGCAAACAGGGAATGTTTTCAAAGTTCAAAGTAATGAACAAACATTATTCCAGTAAAGTTAAACAGAGCGTTTGTTCAGAGTTATCAGGTCTTTAATAATGTTCTCAAAACATTAGCACAAAAGCGTCATTTATACATCGTCCATGGAACATTTTATTTTCGAAACAGACATCTAATGGTTTTTATCTTGTTACTTGTTTCAGAACGTCCAAAAGAACATTGAATATAATCATTGTCATATATTTGCATGTTCCTTAAGTTTTTGTATAACCAAGTATAAACATTTTTTTAAAGGGGTCATATGACGTTGCTAAAAAAGAACATTATTTTGTGTAATTGGTGTAATGCAATGTATTTATACCAACGAAATGTTACACCCTTCACTATACTGTGATGCAGTCTCCCGACATGATCAGATAGAACCCATTACAAATGAGGAATTTGTTGCATCCATTGAGAACATAACTGTCTTTTTATGCTTTGAGAGTAAAAGTTATGCCTTCTTTCTTTGCGTGAACATTTGGCACTATTATGCAAATCTTCCCACATGTAAAGGTATGTTTAAAACAAGCATTTTAGGAGGCATGGACGGGTCTTAACCATTATAAAGAATATTTATGGATTTGAGACTTCAGTCTTTGCAACTTTACTGACCAAGTGTTTGTAACACTCAAAAAAGAAAGGAAAAATGACTCATCATATGAGCCCTTTAAAACATTTATTATATTTTTTGCAACTTAACTGCAATGCAATGTTAGAAAAATATTCCTAGAACATATCTTTGTTATTTGGGAAAGCTTTTCAATCTGATTATTTGGGAGGACGTAAAACCGTAGCTAAAGAAATTTAATGGTTTATAAACAAATCCAATGGACCGTTTGATCTGCTGTTCAATATTCATCGAGCATGACTTACGATGATTAAGTAAATAGAAAATGAAAGAGCAGGCAGTCAACATGAGATGTTTGTGTAGTGAGCAAACTAACAATTTTGCTTGCTCTGTTCTCACACGACGCGGTGGTCTGGATGTCGCTGTGATTTATCTCCAGACTAGAGCCGTTCTCCGCCATTAAATCAAATGATTAACAACTCTGACTCAGTGGGAGATTGTCTCCCTCTTCACATCTGAATGGTTCAAGATAGAGCACCGTGGTAAATAATTCAACTATCACTTACAGTGAAAAACAAAAGCATGAAGATATTTCACCTTGGCCTCAGCGAGCGGCTTGTTTGCTTTAGTAATGATGGCCGGTTGCAAACGTGCAAATGGGCCGTTGCTGAGACAACAAGGAAGGCCATAAGGAGGGAGCAATGGGGAATAAATTCTCATTACAGAGGTGCAGCTAACAGAGGGAAAAATTGTCGAAGGAATACGCTTGTCTATAGACTCACAGACAATTGGAACAAATGACTGGGAATGGGTATGGAGTTGATTATTTTACAGGTTCTTAATCAGTAGCTTCTAAGTCCTGATGAGGCTTTAAATCCACGAGGGTTTAAAACATCGACAATTTTGGGTAACAGTGGCTCAAGAGAGCTGATCCAAATCTCACAGGACCTTTACCAAGGCATGAGGCCACTGGGCCATGAATGTTCCGTTCAGACCATGCAACAGAGTTAATAAACTGAATTGAATTGAGCTGAATGATGACACTATTGTCCTCTGTGGAGTTGCTTTAAAGCTGAAATTAAATTTGTTTCATCACTGATCAGTTATGGAGTATAAACATTATTATTTTCTTGTTTATAATACATAAATGAAACACAAAGATCTATCTATCGATCTGTCTCACATACAGCATTGGGATCTCTGGGACCCAGACATAAAATTAAGATAATATCATCATGATGGTCAAGAGAACTACGATGCTTAATAACTCATGATGTTGTGAAATAGTGCATGATTGGAAATACAAGATGATGCCGCCGAGTCCGGTCGCTCCACTTAGATTGTGTTTTTATTTACTTTTTTACATACTTTTGCTTTTTCTTTTTACACACATTACGTCTGCACTGATCATTTACGACAAATAAACACTTTTGAACATTGGACACTGCTTCACTTACCTGTTTCAGGACACTTTATCATCAAATCCATCGTGGCTCTGGAACGCCGAGATGAACCATGGGCGATGGATCAAGTGAAAGTGTAAGTGAAAGTGACGTGACATTCAGCCAAGTATGGTGACCCATACTCAGAATTTGTGCTCTGCATTTAACCCATCCGAAGTGCATACACACAGAGCAGTGAACACACACACACACACTGTGAACACACACCCAGAGCAGTGGGCAGCCATTTATGCTGCGGCGCCCGGGGAGCAGTTGGGGTGCTCAAAGGCACCTAAGTCATGGTATTGAAGGTGGAGAGAGAACTGTACATGCACTCCCCCCACCCACAATTACTGCCGGCCCGGGACTCGAACTCACAACCTTTCGATTGGGAGTCCGACTCTCTAACCATTAGGCCACGACTTCCCTTAAAAAAGATGGAGCGATTCACGGATTTGCGTGTCATCCTTTCGCAGGGGCCATGCTAATCTTCTCTGTATCGATCCAATTTTAGTATATGTGCCGCCGTGGCAAGAAACACAGCGGGAAACATGCTGGGATTCACAATAGACTGAGAAAAAGGGGACTTTAAAATCCTTTGTCTAAAACATGGCTCACGTCCTCGGTGCTGTAACACCGTCTGATAACTTCTCTGTTTTACAGATGGACAGGAAAACCGAGACCAGTAAATTCAAAGATGGAGGAGTGTGTTTCATTATCAACAAGAAATGGTGTGACCTCATGAATATCTCCACTCAGTCGAGCTCCTGCTCACCTCATCTGGAACATTTATACATTATATGCCACCAGTTCTATCAGCCCCGGGAGGTTTCATCGATCATCATCACTGCTGTTTACATGCCACCACAAGCAGACACCAGTTTGGCTTTGTCTGAGCTTCACGATGCGCTCACGAAAACATCTACAAACATCCTGACGCTGCTATTATCATCGATGGGGACTATAACAAAGCCAACCTCAGGCAGGTTATGCCTAATTTGTATCAACATGTATTCTGTCCAACCAGAGGACACTGGATCATTGCTATACTCAGTTTAAGAATGCGTACAAAGCTCACTCACTACCGACTTTCCGCACATCAGACCATGCCGCCATTTTCCTCACATCGGAATATAAACAAAGGTTCGTTCAAGATCCCCCGGTGCAGAGGGTGGTGAGGCGATGGTCCGCCCAATCAGAAGCCTTGCTACAGGTGGCTCTTGATGACACAGACTGGGACATGTTTTGGGCAAGTTCATCTGATGTCAGCGATTTCACGGGTGTAGCATTAAACTTTGTTAACACGCTATCCGAGCAAGCAACTTAAACAAGAACTATAAGGACCTTCTCAAATCAGAAACCATGGGTGGACAAAACAATCCGTGCAGCAGTAAACAAAGGCATTGCTGCTAACAACGTTGGTCTTTTGTCGGGAAACATGAGCAAGTACAAAGCATCGTGCTATGCTCTCCGACGCGCAGTAAGAGCCGCCAAACACCGATACAGGGAACGCATAGTCACATTTCCAGATAAATGACTCCCGACGCATGTGGCAAGGACTAAGAAACATCTGTGCCCTTGGAAACAAATCCTCTGCAGGGGTGAGAACAGATCTGTCATTGGCTGCAATGGGAGTGTAGACCACCTTGTCGATGTATGTGCATTGATCGCTGTGTCGGCCCCCCAGCCGGTGGTGGAGGCATCCGTGTTAACCACAGCATTCCTGTAGATCTATTCAATTCAATTCAATTCAAGTTTATTTGTATAGCGCTTTTTACAAAATAAATCGTTACAAAGCAACTTTACAGAAAATTATGTTTCTACAATATTTAGTAGTAGCTAGTAGTTTGTGCACATTTGACAGGATTTTAGAAAAAATAAAAATAATAATAATAATAATACAAGACGTAGTCAGCTAGACGATGAACTATCAATATTATTAATTAAGTTATTATATGATTCAGTCACACATTTAGCAATAATTGTTAGTTCTGTTTGTTGATTCAAGGTTAGCATCATCTGGGGTCCTCTGAGGGTCAGCATCATCTCTTCTCAGGTGTTCTGGATCCAGACTGGAGCTTGTTTAAATCCTAGTTACCACGGGATGTAAATCCCGTGGCGAAACATAGAAACAAAATACAGACATCATTAGCATAGCTGCTGATCCAACAAAGTAAAATTTGTTTAACCCAAGCTAATGAATAAAAATGCACCTTTGAACAGATGCAACTACACTCACAATTAAAAAGATACATTATTCGAATGCTTAGCGAAAGAGATGTGTTTTTAATCTAGATTTAAACAGAGAGAGTGTGTCTGAACCCCGAACATTATCAGGAAGGCTATTCCAGAGTTTGGCAGCCAAATGTGAGAAAGCTCTACCTCCTTTAGTGGACTTTGCTATCCTAGGAACGACCAAAAGTCCAGCGTTTTGTGACCTTAGGGTGCGTGATGGGTTGTAACGTGGTAGAAGGCTAGTTAGGTACGCTGGAGCTAAACCATTTAGGGCCTTATAGGTAAGTAATGATAATTTGTAACTGATACGGAACTTAATAGGTAGCCAGTGCAGAGACTGTAAAATTGGGGTAATATGATCATATTTTCTTGACCTGGTAAGGACTCTAGCTGCTGCATTTTGGACTACCTGTAGCTTGTTTATTGAAGAAGCAGGACAACCACCTAGAAGTGTGTTACAATAGTCCAGTCTAGAGGTCATGAATGCATGAACTAGCTTGTCTGCATCAGAAACAGATAACATGTTTCATGGCTTGGCAATGTTTCTAAGATGGAAGAATGCAGTTTTTGTAACATTGGAAATATGATTTTCAAAAGACAAATTGCTATCTAATATAACACCCAGATTTCTGACTGTAGAGGAAGTAACAGTACATCCGTCTAGTTGCAGATTGTAATCTACAAGATTCTGTGTAGTGTTTTTTGGTCCAATAATTAGTATCTCTGTCTTATCCGAATTTAATTGGAGAAAATTGTGTGTCATCCAATCTTTTACATTTTTAACACACTCTGTTAGCTTAGATAATTGGGAAGTTTCATCTGGTCTCGTTGAGATATATAGCTGAGTATCATCAGCATAACAGTGGAAGCTAATTCCGTATTTTCTAATAATATTACCAAGGGGCAACATATATATTGAAAATAGAAGGGGACCTAGGACGGATCCTTGTGGCACTCCATATTTTACTGATGATAAATGAGATGACTCCCCATTTAAGTAAACAAAATGGTAGCGATCGGACAGAATACCTTGAATACCTGTATAGTTTTGTAATCGATCTATGAGTATGTCATGATCTATGGTGTCGAACGCAGCACTAAGATCAAGTAAGACTAGAAATGAGATGCAGCCTTGGTCTGACGCAAGGAGCAGGTCATTTGTAATTTTAACAAGTGCAGTTTCTGTGCTATGGTGGGGCCTAAAACCTGACTGAAATTCTTCATACAGATCTTCATACAGATCATTTTTATGATCTGTTCCAGGGGCACCCCTGCCTGGAGGAATCTGTAGAGCTGTAACTTTGACCCGGTGAGTGCCCTCTTCCATGCCCACCTCGAGACTCAGCCATAAAGTCCCAACAGGCAGGGTTGCCAGAGCACCAAGTCTCTGTGCTCGCACAATTAATCCCAGAGACTGTGCTAGTATAAGCCAATCATCTAGATAGTTGAAGATGTGAACACCTTGCTCTCTGAAGGGTACAAGAGAAACCTCTGTGACTTCTATGAAGACACAGGGACAGCCCGAAGGGCATTACCTTGTACTAATATCGACCGCATTGCAGAAGAGTTCAGTCTGTGACACGGGACATTAACAAAACTGAACGAAACTGACGAAACTGAACTTTGTCAGTGTCAATAATATCGACCAGACACAGTCACTTTTGGCCATCCTGGACCACCATAGTGGACATCCCACAGCCCAGAGACCGCACATTGACCTTTGTCACTCATAGCATGAATTTGGTAGTTGTATGGAGTTCTGAGAACTTTTGGGTCATGTCCACCCTTGTGCAGGTCCTTCAGTGCCTTGGCCTGGTTCACCTGCAGTAACGCCATAGCATGCAAGGCAGAGGCAGCTTTTCCAAAGGCCGTATAAGCATCACCGGACAGGCCACGTGAGACCAGGGAGGTGAGGCACGGTTTGCCCTGCTGAGTGGAGGCGGTATTAGGACACATATGCATCGCAACTGACCGTTCCACTGTGGGGACCCCTGTATACCCCCTTGCTGCACCACCATCGAGGGTGGTTTGGGGAGTAAAAGGTGCCATCCATAACCTGCTGAGCTGAGGAGCGGTGCTAAGAACCAGAGCGAGCCACTCTGAGAAACCAATTGTCCAACCTTGAAGGCTCGAGACATGGTGGTTTTTTCCACTCGAGCCGTACTTTCTAAGCAGCCCTAGAAAATATAGCTGAAGAGGGCCCAGCACATTCCGTGGGTCGCTCCACTGGATCGGAGGTGCTGGAGGAGTGATGGTCCCCAGAGGGCTGGTTCTGTGCGGGGTTCTGCGCCACCACTGTAACCCTCAAACCACCCGTGCTACTCCGCCCACCTGAAGGTAGTGGAGCCAGGTTCGAAGATCTGAGATGGTCATCTTCCTGCAGTGGGAACATGACACATCTACGAACACATCTATTCATCGGTCACCGACGTAATGTCAAAAGTGACTGACTGACTGTAAGACTAAAGAAACCTGCCTGCAAAGCTACAGCATTGTGAGAAGTTTTAGGCACTTGTGCAAAAATACCGTAAAGTGAGGATGCTTTCAAATATAATGCCATAAACCGATTTTATTTATCAATTAACTTCTATTAACAAATCAACATTTGGTGTGATCACCCTTTTTTTAATTGCTTTTGTCCTTTATACACCTGCACATAGTTTTTCAGGTAGCTTTGCAGGATGGTTTCTCGCGGACGTCACCACATTTCTTCTGGATTTAGTCTGTCCCAGTTTATTCTGTTTCTTCATGTAATTGCAGACTGATTGGATGATGGTGAGATCAGCACTGGCTATTGTTAGGCTTCTTGTGCATACAAAAATCTACACACACACAGGATGTCCAAGTTGCTTGGACATCCTGACTGCGGGTGTCACTCCTGACTGTGGGTGTCACTGTTGGACAGTGTTTTTTCTACTTCCTGTTTGCCTTCTGTAGCTAATCGTAGCTTCGTGTAGCTGTTTTTATTTTTATTTTTTATCTCTAGAATCTTTATCTTACTATCACTCTCTGTTTTTTAAAGTGATAAAATATAACTTAATTCACACCATATTTCTGATATTATCGATCAATCTTATCAGAATAATTTTGATCGTTCACAATTATTTTATATCCGTGAGTGCAGTACACCTGCAAAGCGTTAGCACTCGTTAGCTTGTCATTAGCATTTTCATTCGAACCTATCGTTGTTTTATTTTCTCCTCTCCTTTCTCTCGCTCCAGTTTTTCACAAGTTCATCAAACAACCGCAGTAAGAATATTTCATGAAGCACGGTGAGTAATGGATTTTCCTGCTATTGTTATTTGCACCTCTTGCCACATGTACAGTTTATCTATCTCTGTCACACATGAGGGATTCACGTGTGATAAATGCAGGGAAATAGTTAGGCTGACAGAGAAGATTTCAGAATTAGAGACACGCATCCAAACTTTAATTGAGGACAGTAAGAATGTTAAGGTTCTAGATATGGATTTGAATGCATCTAGCATTCTGTCATTCTCCATTCTGTCACCGATGGAGTTTCGGTTCCTTGCCGCTGTCGCCTCTGGCTTGCTTAGTTGGGGTCACTTCATCTACAGCGATATCGTTGACTTGATTGCAAATAAATGCACAGACACTATTTAAACTGAACAGAGATGACATAACTGAATTCAATGATGAACTGCCTTTAACTATCATTCTGCATTATTGACACACTGTTTTCCAAATGAATGTTGTTCAATTGCTTTGACGCAATGTATTTTGTTTAAAGCGCTATATAAATAAAGGTGACTTAACTTGACTTGACACACACACACACACACACACACACAGCTTTTTTTGGTGCAATGAGATTTTAACAGTGGATTAAGTGTTTATATACTTTTGGGGGCCTCTGTATATATTCATGTGCAAATTAAGCAGTTCATGACCCAAAATATGCAATGCAAAATTTCTTAGATTGACTATTATATGTCGAAACAAGTAAGAAGGTCCTCAGATATTTAACACAGCACTGTGATTAAGAAAATGAAGAGCGTGTCGATCATAAAGTGAAGGAGAATTCCATAAAAGAGGATATTAGCCATCTTAACATAAACATTCCTACACTGTGTGTGTCCGCATTGTGTGTGTTTGTAAAACCCAAGCATAAAGCTCTCTCACCCTTGAGTTGGAGGACACAAAGCTGCTCTCTTCGCTGGAGAACTGACTCCCTCTGTGTTCCCCTTCAAATACACTTTATTCCTCTTCTCCCTCCTTTATCCGACCTCTCTGCACCCCCATCACGACCTAAAACCATATTTACCATGCTTGAATTCCCCGTCATGTTCCCCCTGATGGTGTTTATCACAATACTGATAAGGTTAAGGCCACTGGGCCGGTCCAGAATGAAATCCTCTTCTTTTGAGTAATGGCTGTTTATATTGGGGTGGTAATGCAGCATTCTAGAAGAGCCAGCTGTTGTCTCACACTTGCCATGGAGATCAGAATACCAAAACAGATAGATGAAGTCATGTCCCAGCCAAAATAACTTTATCATGCCTCCAGGTCCAGACCAAGAATTTTTGTTTTTTAAATAAAATACTATATACCTATGTATAGGACCTACTCTTACAGTGTGCTAAACCATATTGAATCTGCACTTGTAGTATATTTCAAATCTTCAAGGAATTTACACACACACACATATATAAAAACTGCATGGGGAAACCTTTCACTCACTAATATAATATTGATTAAATAAATATAAATATAATATTGATATAAAAAAAATAACTTAAGTGAATTAAACAAAGATACTTTCATGACTGTTTTGTAAAACACTTAAGTACATTTTACCTTTTGTAATAATGTACATTTTTAAGTTTTATTTTATAGTACATTTAAAATCATTATGATTTAATAATATTTTGTCATGCTATAAAGAATTACACTTCATTTGATGTTGAGTAACATACTAAAGCACATGTAAAGATTGATTATAATTGTATTGTGCTATTTATTATTACACAATTAATAATTTTACTATAAAATTGTGTTTGGAACTATATTGTTGTAATAAGTTTCATAACGATCCCCCAAAGGTGAATTTACCCTCTAATGAATTGATGATTATAGTTCTTAACTAACAGCCATTTCGACTTAAAGATGAAGATTTATTAATGTTGTCCACTAGTGTGAGTCAGGATCAATCTTTTAATCCTGATCTTTTTCTATTAGATGTGCATAGATTTAGTTCATTTGTATAAGCATGGTGTACTGACTGTTTAGTTATATATATATATATATATATATATATATATATATATATATATATATATATATATATACATATTATACAATTTCTATAAGACATTTATTATTGTGGCGTGAATATTAAAACAAACACTTAAACTGCAAGCATTATTATACACAATTATATAAATAAAAGATAAAGATAAAGTTTTGAGGTGAAGGGAACTTGAATAATTCTGTTAGACAACTAAAACAGTTAGAAATGCACAGATGTGCTGTGACATCAAGCTTCAAGTTTTTTATTATGTGTTTCTTTGGCAATGCAGTCCATGAACTTTACCTTGTTAGTCTCATTTACCAGAGCACTGAACATCCAGGCCCTTTGCTGTCAGTGATATAATGTACCTTTACAGGTCAGTTTTTAGCAGAGTCTGGGTCTGAGATGATATAATAGTCAGTACTCACTGATATAAGGAACATATGTTTCACTGTGATGGTGCGGACTTCATTGGTTATACTTCATAAAACAATTTGATTTAAGATGGTAAATTTGCTCATCTTCAATTATGCAATCTCTGAGTCTTATTACGTCGCCTGTGTGTTAGTGCAAATCGAGTGAAAAAAAAAAAAAAAAAAGCAGAGGACGTCGGTGATGTTTATGGCAGTGTCTTCTGGGATGCTTCAGAATCTAACGTGAATGATTCCATCATCGCTCTGCACAGAGAGATACAAATGACCAGAAAGAAAGAGAACATGAGACAAATCCATGTATTGTCTTCAGCGATCTAATCTGGGCGCAGACACATGCTCGACGGATGTCCAAATTTGCATCTTATTGAGTGTCAAGTTATTAGCCTGACAAAGTAGAGCTGTTGTTCAAGTCTTCTGGGTGGTGTGTGTCTGGGGAATCCCAGTCTCCAAAGAGAGGGAATGGCAAGCATGGAAAGATCTCAGCAGAGAGCGACACTGCGCCCTGCTGGACAAACACTACTTTATACATGAAACGGTTTGGATGATTCGTTTGATGATTTTTGATGTTGGTGATTTATTACAAGTCATGAATCTAAATATATATAAATCCCAGCTATTTCCAGCTTATCCACGATCATACTAATTTTAATGTACTTAAACTTTTAAATTGAATACGGTCACATAACAGCAACCCAGCAAACAGAGAGCAATCTCAGAACGCTGGCTAATGTTCTCTCAAAGTTATGAACAAACGTTCTTCCAGTAACATTAATACAATATTCATTCAATGCTATCTGGACTTTAATAGTGTTCTCAAAACATTTGCACAGAAATGTTATTCACACATTATTCACTCGAATGTTTTATTTCCAAAACCTTTGTTAAATGTTGCATAAGTGTTTGTGAATGTTCAGACAACATTCAAATGTAACGTTCACATACTATTGAGAAAAAAAAAGGAAAGTTTGAATGTTCAGAGAATAATGTGTTCATAACTTAACGGGAACGTTCAAAGTTCTTATAACATATGGGGAGCAAACAGGCTGAAATAGATACGAAAGCATGAATAAAAACACAGAAGAAGCCAAAGAAGCCAAGCATGGCTCGGTTGGTTCCAGCTGGAGTTTCCTCCACTTCACTTCAGCTGGCGGTCAGCGGGTGTTGATGACGGAGGCGGTGGCTGTGTTTCACATGGTGTTGTCGTAGTCGGGTGTGGAGAGCTGTGGTGTCGATCCCTGAGGGTTCTTCCAGGAGCCAGAGACCCACTCCTCCTGTGCTTTACTCATGCTGCCGCCACTGCCACGATAGAAGTTATGAACCTGCAAAGATCAGTCAAAAGAAATGCACTGAAGCATACTTTCAAATAGACCACTCATACGTCTATACTTAAGTTCAAACTGAATGTTTTCAGACACTTAACTGCATGTTATTTACAATGAAATGTATTATAAATGTAATTAATATTAAATGCAGTTAATAGAAGTTAAGAGAGTTTGCTGACCCACTTAAGCAGAACTTCAGTGTATATTGTATATGTCATTTCATAATTACTTCTACTGTCTTTGAAATATGGTTATAGTTACTGCTGGATATACTGAGAAGCATTTACGGTAAGCTAGAATATACTTTAATGCTATTGCTATTGAAACTTCTATGTCATGTATATGGAACGATATTCTGGACAATATATTTAAAAGGAATTGAGTTTTCAATTTCCAGTCACAAATTGAAAACGCAATTGCGTTTGAATATGGTCTGGAATAGTGTTTCTTTTTTTTTCTGACATTTGCAGTGATGAAGTTAAAGTTTAGTAGATTTTAAATATATTAACTTTATACAGCAGTTGTTTCTGGTTCTGGATTCTGATTGGCTGAGAGCCTTTTCCAACAGTGCAATATTCCAGTGATAACAGAACTCCAAAATAAGTGTTCATCTTTAAAGCACAATTAAAGTTTATTAAAACACAATTTAAATTAACTTTCAAACAAAAATTTCAATTATTTCAAAGTGCACTTTTTTAAAGTATATTTAATGGTGTTGTGTTGTGAAACAGTTATGAAAGTGTCTCCCTTTTTCAATAATATTTGCATCAGATCTAATAACAAAATACAGCAAAATTACATAAAAAAAATGCAATAAATAAATAAAATTAAAACTATAACTAAAAAAAAAAAAAAAAAAGGAATCATGATATACAGTATGAATATATAGATGCTGAAATAACATTTGTAGTTTGATTTTTAACAAGCACAAATCTTACGGTAAATGATTTATTCACTCTTGCATCTAATTAACAAGCATTGCATGCTGCAGCATCACATTTAATGAGACACCAGACACCAGACATGTCTGCTAAACGATCTGTAACTACTGACAGACAACGAGGCAAAGCTTGAACAGATCAGAGAGGGCCAAACCTTTGTGAGCACGACGAATGAGACGACAGCGACTGCGGTGAACATGAGCGTGGGGATCAACATGATGATGGAGGCAAAGACACTCGTGCCAAAGAAGGAGATGGTGCCCAACCAGCCGCTGAAACACAGAGATCAGACCCGAAGACACGGAGAAGAATCAATAATGACACACGCTACTCTGTGTGGTATGCATCCTGATATTTGAGCATTGATTGTTTTGTTTTAGCATAATCTCACCAAACACCCCATCCTGGTATACCAATGGCCTGAATTATAGCAATACAAAGTTGTGCCATGAACACAAAGAAGAACGCCATGAAGTAGAACGAGCTGTCGGTCCTGAAAGAAAGAAAGAAAGAAGGAAAGAAAGAAAAAAAAGAAAGAAAGAAAGAAAGAAAGAAAGAAAGAAAGAATAATAATAATAGTAATAATACAAATAAATAAATATACATTTAACTCACGATGATGAATAATAAATACTAATCATTTCATAAAATATAAATGTATTAATACAATACAAAATTATAATAAATTAAGATGAATACAAATATATTTTAAATTATATTCAACATATAAAATCTCTACAATTTAACAATTTGATAAACTGGTAGACTGGTGCACACTTGAAGGCATTGTAAATGGGTCAGAATTATTTATTATTATTATTATTATTATTATTATTGTTGTTATTGTTATTATTATTATTATTAAACTTATTAGACCTTTACCCTATAATAATAATAATAATAATAATAATAATAATAATAATAATAATAATAATAATAATAATAAGCTAATACAATAATAATAATACTAATACAAATGATCAAAAATAATAATGAATAAATAATGAGATATATATATACAGACGAAAAGTTTGGAAACATTACTATTTTTAATGTTTTTGAAAGAAGTTTCTTCTGCTCATCAAGCCTGCACTTATTTTATCAAAACTACAGAAAAAAACTGTAATATTGGGAAATATTATTACAACTTAAAATAATAGTTTTCTATTTGAATATACTTAAATAAATAAAAAATTATTCCTGTGATACAAAGCTGAATTTTCAGCATCATTACTCCATCCTTCAGTGTCACATGTAACATCAGTCGATCACATGATCATTTAGAAATCATTCTAATATTCTGATTTATTATGAGTGTTGGAAACAGTTCTGCTGTCGAATATATTTGATCAATAAAAGGTTAAAAAGAACTGAATTTATTCAAAAAAAAAAAAAAAAAAAAATTCTAATAATATATTTTCTTTACTAACACTCTTTATCAATGTAACACATCCTTTCTGAATAAAAGTATTGCTTTTATTTTAAAAAAAGAAAGAAAAAAATTACTGACCCCAAATTACTGACCAGTAGTGTATATTGTTATTACAAAACATTAATATTTTAAAAACATAGCTTTTTTTTTTTTACTTTTTATTCATCAAAGTATCCTTAAAAAGTCTCACATGTTCTGAAAAAATATTAAGCAGCAGAACTGTTTCCAACTTTGATAATGAATCATCATATTAGAATGATTTCTAAAGGATCATGTGATAATGATCCTAAAAATTCAGCTTTGCATCACAGAAATAAATGATCATTTAAAGTAGAATAAATTTAAAAACAATTATTTTAAATTGTAATAATATATCACAATATTACTGTTTTTTTCTGTATTTTTGATCAAATAAATGCAGGCTTTATGAGCAGACGACACTTCTTTCAAAAACATTAAAAATAGTAATGTTTCCAAACTTTTGGTCTGTACTGTATTTTTATATATATATATATATATATATATATATATATATATATATATATATATATATATATATATATATATAATCCATAACAATAACCAGATGATAAACTAGTGTTCTGTGGCTCACTTGAAGGCGTTGTAAATGGGTCTGAACCAGCAGACGTAAGAGCAGGGGGTGAAGAGAATAACCCAGAGGAGAGACATGCCGAAGTTAGTCACTCCTCCACCTCCAAACATCCACGCCATACAGCCCAAGAAGTTCACCAGCAGCGTCACCCCGTACACTGGGACACAACAGAACATCAAACCAGGGCTGCGTTTCCCAAAAGCATCATTAACTATGGTCACAAGTTCAAACAGAGAACATGCTTGAGCACACAGAGGAACCAGAGGAACCCGAACTACTGATGATGCATGCTGCCATACAGTTTAGACAATAATTCAGATTACACACACAACTGTGAGATGCAGTCTTAACTATGCAATCATATTATATGTATGTATATAGGTTGCATGCATGAAAAATATATTTTTATAATTCTAAGAATGTAAAAATAAATAAATAGTATGAATAATAATGTGTTAATAAGAAGAATTTGTACAAAAGCATGCCATTTGACTCAAAAGCAGCACACAGAGGATACCTTTGGCAGGATCAGCTACAGACAGGATCTACAGCAAGAGACGACAATCATTAATGTATAAACAGCCGGATACGCTGTCCTTCACATTAGACACGTGTTTCTCAGCTTTACTGAAAACTGGATCCCATCATTTCTGAATCCCCTCAGACAAAAAAAAAATAGTGCAGTGACCAAATGAGTGTGAATCACCTCTACAGTTACAGGCTTACCCAGTTTTCAGTCATGTAGGTTATGTGCAAGATATACTGCATGTCAAATAAATGTGTAAAACATACAAGTACTTAATAATTACAATGATTTGTAATTACATGTTTGTCATGATGAAGTTGCAGTTTAGAACAATTAAACATTTACTTAAAAAGTAAGTGTACTTAGAGAAACAGTCATGAAAATATCTGTTTCAGTGGTCTTTTATTTCATTTTATTATTACACTAATATTGTATTAAATATAAAAAAATATATATAAAAAACTGTATATTGTACAGTTAAAAAAAATTATATATATATATATATATATATATATAGCTTTAAGATTTTAGTGCACATCTAATACAATTAAGCATACTTCATTTCAATAATAATCAAGATAATATTATTTAGCAATATTTGAAGATATGTAAGATATTCTTAACAGTTTTTATTTGAGTTTCAATTTGCTTTTTAGGCAAAACTAATTGAAAAATTGAATATATGTAAAAATATACAAAACCCATATCCTAAATATATATTTATTTATTTCACAACCACATATTCCACAGACTAAATTACCATACAATGCACGTTTATGCCTCTGGTGTCCGAGACAGAACATGCGTGGACTATTTCCACAGAATCCCTGTGCATTAGAGCTCAGTGTTATTCGTGTGTTTCCAGACTCACGGATCCACAGATGGTACAGTCTCTTGCACATGGTGCGGTGCTGGTCAGGAATCTCCTCAAAGTCCTGGTGGAAGCACGGCTTCAGAGGAATAAAGCCAGGCAGAGGAGGGAAGTTGTTTTCTACAGGACAGATAAACAGAGCAATGCATCAATGTAAAGTACTGTTTGTTATTCTTGTGTAATGAATTAAACATATGCATTGATTCAGAGCCCTTACCAGCCATTGGGAAATAAGTGACGGCGACCTGTTCTTAAGAGCTTTGAATCTATAAGTGAAGAACATGCATATGATGAACCCATGTTTCTGGAGCACTGAACAACACAAGGGCATGTAGGGGTATGTTGTCACAGAGTTTGGGATAGATAATCATTTTTATTTGACCAGAAATACAGTAAAAACAGTAAAAATTGTTAAATATTATTACAATCTAATGATGCTCCGCTGTATTTTCAGCATCATTCCTCCAGTCTTCAGTGTCACATGATCTTCAGAAATCATGAAAATATGATGATTTACTGCTCAAGGAACATTTCTGATTATTATCAATGTTGAACACAGTTGTGCTGCTCAATATTTCTGTGGAAACCGTGATACTGAAGACTGGAGTCATGAGAAAAAAAATTAAATAGTAATATATATATATATATATATATATATATATATATATATATATATATATATATATATATATATTACTGTATTTTTTTATCAAATAAATGCAGAAGAGACTTCTTTCAAAGACATTTAAAGGTCTTAATGACTCCCAGCTTGACACTGCTAATTTATATTAACATTAATTACTGCAATAAGAAAAGAGGTACTTGAGGTACTGTCCATATTAGCCTAAATATATGGGGTTCTGAATATAGTATTGGACAAACAGGAGGCAAAAGTCAAAAAGATGTCTGAAATATATTTAAAGTTCAGCTGAAGAACTGCGTTTAGTTTCAGACACAGAGTGTTGAAGTGAATAGTGTTTAATGTGTCGATGTCTGCAGGCTGGGAGTGACTTAAGAGCTGCTGGATTGAGACGCAGGATCACAGGTGTGTGTGTGTGTGTGTGTGTGTGTGTGTGTTTTCTAAACTGACTCGTATATTGACACTTTAACCTGCATTTCAACGCGAATTGCAACATTTAGTGTCCTCGGACTATTGGTCACATGATCCCCAATGCTGCATTTGTGAGTTTCTCGGCCACTCACTGCACACACTGAGCAAATGAATCTCATCCATCAGAGCAGCTCAAGTTAAGCTCGAGCACTGACAGACACTCAATGGAGAGGGAAATAATCGCCTTACCTTCTGCACACCGGCGCCTCTACAGTAGCATGGCTTTCTAGTGAATACTTAAACACTCAAAACTGACACTGGTTTCTTCAGAATGTTTATAATAAAGTGTGTCGTAATCTTCAATGAGTGCGAGTCAACATTCCCGCGCATATCCAGACACAGCAGTGACTACGCTCAGGGATTTAAGCCTTTACGTTCTGAACACGCCCCCTTCCACCTTGTTGGCCAATCACCGCTCTGGATGGCGGTTGCTGTCCGCTGGCCGCAGTGCTGAAATTGTTGTTTGGTGGGCGTGTTAAAAACGGAAACCTTCGACCACCGACTGAACACATCATTTGAGTATTTTCATACATATAAAACAAATGCATTTTCCAAAAGTGTTAGCAGAGAAACTAGAGTGGAGTTCTTCCTAACTGTAAATAAATAAATGAATAAATAAGATACTATAACTGTCTGAGTGAAAATTGTTTATGCAATATTTTTAGTGCACGTGCATTTGCATCATTTCACCACTAAGAGGCATCAACTACAGTAATGTTTTTTTTTTCCCCATATTTTTGATCAATTAAATGCAGCCTTGATGAGGATGAGATTATATATATATATATAGTTGTGTGTTCAAGTCTCGGGCCGGCAAAACCATGACTTAGGTGCCCTTGAGCAAGGCACTGAACCCCCAGCTGCTTCCCGGGCGCCGCAGCATAAATGATGCCCACTGCTCCGGGTGTGTGTTCACAGTGTGTGTGTTCACTGCTCTGTGTGTGTGCAATTTGGATGAGTTAAATGCAGAGCACAAATTCTGAGTATGAGTCACTATACTTGGTTGTATGTCACTTCACTTTCAAAATGTGAATATTCCGTTTTGAGCTTGCTTAGTTTGATTAATTTTGAGTGTAAATACTGGGCACCTCTTAAGCTAGTTTAGAACATGCAACCACAATAACGGGAAAGACTTCTGACTTGAAAGTTGTCCAGAAGACAATCATCAACACCCTCCACAAGGAGGGTAAAACACAGAAGGTCATTGCTGAAAGAGCTGGCCGTTCACAGAGTGCTGTATCAAAATATATTCATCGAAAGTTGACTGGAAGGAACCTTCCTGATAATGTTCGGGGATCTCTTTCACCAAGCATTCAATCTCATATTTAGTGACAGCAGTTGCATCTGATCAAATGTGCATTATTTTTCTTTAGCTTGGGTTAAACTAATTAATTTTACTTTGTTGGAAGAGCAGCTATGCTAATGATGTCTCTATTTGTTTCTCTATTTTGTTTCTGGTGGGATCTTCATCCCGTGGTAACTAGGATTTACGCAAGCTCCAGTCTGGATCCAGAACACCTGAGAAGAGATGATGCTGACCTCAGATGATGCTAACCCTGAATCAACAACAGAACTAATAAATATTGATACTTACTCTGCAATCACATTATAAGTGTTGTTAATGGTGTTCAATGTCTGGTTGACTACGTCTTGTATACATTTTTCTGAAAATTCCTGTCATATGCACATGAACGGACAGTGACCACCTATAAGCTACTACTAAATACTGTAGACTTAATTTTCTGTAAAGTTGCATTGCAATGATTTGTATCGTAAAAAGTGCAATACAAATAAACTTGAATTGAATTGCACTTAGATGAACCTCACAGAGAATCTATGGGGTATTGTGAAGAGGAAGATAAGAAACATCTGGCAAACAATACAGACGAGCTGAAGACCGCTTTTAAAGCAGCATGGGCTTCAGTAATGCCTCAGTAATGCCACAGACCTTCATGCCAAGCCTTATATAATTATACCTGCTTTGGAGATCTTGAACATTTCTGTTTTCTGTTTGCCTAATGGATGAAGCTGTCCTTCAGTCTGCTGGTCCTGGCCCGGAGACTCCGAAAGTCTCCTCCCTGATGGTAGCAGACTGAAGAAGCTGTGTGATTGGTGAGTGGGATCACCTGAGATGCTGTCACCCCCCAACAGTACACAAACAGACACAGAGGTAGAGCCGAGGAAAGATTGGGCTCTCATCTCCTCCTTTTGACAGATTTATTCCCCATCAAATTTAGGTCTACTGTAGGTGGGATATTACGAAAGCAAAAAGCAGAAAACAATACCAATAACATTGGTTTATTAACACAGTTTTCCCCAAGTCATGTGCACACCAGTGACTATAGTTGCTGCTTGGACTTTTGACAAAGTATACCAAAAACTATAGATCTCCTGTAAGATTTGTTTTGCTTGGATGATTCTAGACAACTTCATGATTATGTAGATATATACATGTATCGACAAAAAATACTTATTAGTAACATGAAATTGAGAATTTTTTCTCCTTGAAATCCTCTAGTTGGTTGTTTGCTTGCATGTAGTAATGTAGTATTTCTACAAGAGATTCTGCTGTAAAACTTGAAATATATATATATATATATATATATATATATAACAAATGCATACACTATCGGTTAACAACTTTACAGCTTATAGCAGTTCTGTCTTTAAAGATTTACAAATTATTGTTCAAAATCACTTCTGTGTAAAAAAAAAAAACAAACAAAAAAAAAACAACAACAATGGGATTTTTACTTCTGAAACCCGATTGGCTGACATGTATATTGTGGGCGGGGTTTGAAGAGCATGTGTGTAAAGGTTATCATAACTAAGATCACTTACCACATAAAACTGCATGATTTCATAGAATTAAAAAAAGACTGCATACGATTATTTGTGATTTTTAAATATTTTATTAGGTTATAATTTGCAGAGCTTAAAATATTAAATCGCTTTTAACTTAAAGTATTATTAAAATACATAAAACAAAAGCCAGAACTGAGGAGCCCTGAAAAAACGCCAACTAAAACCAAAAAACGAAAAGAAACAAGAAAACCGAGAAATAAATTAAATTAAAGGAAAAGGTCCGATCTTCTCGTCTCAACACAAACTCTCTGAACAGTGATGAAGGGAGAACTAAAACATCTCTCGCTCTCTCAGTCGCTCCAACATAATAATCTTTGCAATCCATACATAGACACTAAGTGTACATTCTTTTCCTTTCACAAATTGTCTTTCAGAGTGAGGCCAGACATGATTACAAGCCCAGACGCTTCGGATTCAACAGCAGACAAATGCGAATGTCTTTGTCACTCGAGGTCCCGGCCGCCCGGTTCTCCTCGGCTCTCCTCTACAGTGGTCAACACAAGTCTGATGGGATTGATATATGATGAGTAAAGTGACACCGAGAGGCTTATTGGTGAGCAGGTAGCATTGACAGCTCTCTCAGTTCCTGAGTGCAAAAGCCTTGAACACACACACACACACACACACACACACCCCTTTTACCCTATAAAAATGGAAAAGAAACCTGTATACCGTAGACAAGGACCAGGCCGACACCCTTATCAAACCAAGAGAGGGGAAAGTGCTGCTCAAACGGGGCCAAAGACGAGGGAAGACGCGAAGGAGAGCGGAAACACAGTCAGGGTGTTCTTGGTTAAAGGGCTAGACGGCTGCGTCTGAGGTCACTCGGCGCTCTGAACTGGGTCCTAAAGAGAGCAATGTTCAGGGAGGGTGAGTCCCAGCAGTTCTTCTGAACCCCGGCTGGGCGCCGGACTCATCTCTCCGTCACGTGGTTCTGTGGCTGAGGGGGCAGCGGCGTGCACAGGGCCTCCGTCAGGTCCTCCATTATCGACGTCTCCTTGGGGTCCATCAGATTGAATTCCCTTATAAATACCACGAAGTGTGTGTAGAGTGTGTTTAGGTGTCCGTGCAGGTCCATGGCCACCGTCTCCTTGTAGTGGGACCAGTAGATGTGGGCCAGAACGTGGAAGAGATACCTGCAGATTTTCTTCACCAGCGAGTCGAAGGTGTTGGGGAACTCTTTACCTGCAGAGAACCAGACAAACTCCATCAGCAACACACGGTTAGACCAAATAAATGATGTATGCACTACTGTTCATGTATGTTTTTGTCTCTTCTGCTCATCGAGGCTGCATGTATGTGATCAGTAAAAATGGTAAAATATTACTGTAATCTAAAATATCAGTTTTCTGTGTGAATCTGTGTTAAAGTGTAATTTATTTTTGTGATGTGCAGCTGTATTTTCAGCATCATTAGTCCATTCTTCAGTGTCACTTTTTTTACTGATTTGCTGCTCAAGAAACTTTTATGATTATTATTAATGCGGAAACATTGTTTGTTTTTGTGGAAAGTGTGATACATTTTATTTTTCTTCTGATAAATAGAAAGGTCAAAAGTGCATCATTTATTAAAAATAGAAATCTTTTGTAGCAGTATTTTTCATTAGCTTCAATGTTATTTAGCATCAACATTTACAAGAATAAATAATAAACTGGCACTGTTATTTAACAGGTCTGAGGTAAAAAAAAAACAAAAAAAACAATGAAACTGTTTTTATTAACTGTAAATACTAATTAACTGAAAATGATTAACTGTTGTAGCTTGGGAAATCGTCCACATCTGTTTCTGTGTGTTTTAGTTTTCTACTAAAATTGACAATTTGCTTTAAAATAAACAAGCTGGAAAGGAAATATGATGTTCTTTAATATCACACATACACATGAATATGTAATTAAACACTTCCCTCACCAGGTGGCGCTACAGACTCACCGTATTTGGTGGGAAAGATGTCTTCATCCGTCACCAGCTTCTGAACTGAACTCATGACGAAATCCACGTACTGCGGCGCTGTGCACTTCGTCTTCTTCCCTTTCTCATCATACCAGTAGTACGTCCTGCCAAACACACAAACGGAGATGATGTTCCTTCGGCTGTATCCATCTACACCCTCGTACAAGAGCAGCACCATCATCTTTCCCAAAACAACTACACAACCTTCCTCCACAGAACACGGATCTCTCCACCAATCTGTTCTTCAAACTTCTGACAGTGAATCTTCCCATAAACATGAGCAGTATATTTATGATGTTATCCAATAAATGCTTCATTTAACCCTCTGAGGTCTAAGGGTATTTTTGGGGCCTGGAGAAGTTTTGCCATGCTCTGACATTTGTGCTTTTTACAGTTTCTTACAAAAATCTAAATGGCTAAAGTCTAATCTCACTGTAATCGGCACAAACTGGGCTATAATAATATATGAGCAGCATGTGTGTACATGATTGTATTTTTGAGAAACAAAAAAAAATGTTTTGCGTGGTTAGTGAAAAACTAAAAATATTAAATAACTTGAATAAGGCAATAAAACACATACAGAACATTGGTTCCCGGGATTTTTGAGAACTGGAGCTTGTAGCATAGAATTTTTCTTTCTAAATTATGTGAAAATCATCTTGTTTACTCACTCACAGAAAACAATATATTGATTTAAATTCCCAAGACACTTATTGTTTCTAAAAGTCATACGATTAGGCGTCAACTATCATTAATATCATTGAGATTTACACCTGAGAAGACAAAGACCCGCATAATGAGCTGCATAATGAGCCGCATAATGAGCCTTTCAGTCAGCTGTGTCACTGGGAGGGAGGAGTTACAAGAAAGAATGTGAGAACAAAATCAATCTATATAATTTTATGTTTGTAGTTTATTTAGAATATATTTAATTATCCCACAACATAATTTAATATCCACTTGGGGGAGCAGTTAAACAGTTTATTAGGAACAATCAAAGCTGACTTTCAAACTTATTTTTTTGCATCATTACTCCAGTCACACAATCCTTCAGAAATCATTTTAACAATCTGATTTTCTACAAAAAAATATTAATTGTTATTATTATTTTTATTAGTATTATTATTATTATTATTGTTGAAAAGAGCTGATAATATTTTTTCAGGGTTTTTTTTGGGGGGGGGGGTAAATTGAAAGATCAGCAATGTTTGTTACATTTGTTACGGTTACATTTATTTGTTACATTTATATTATTTACATCAAGCTTTTGAATGGTATAGTATTGAACATTTTTATTGAAACTTCATTATATTTCACTTGATTATACATTTAGTCAGGAACTATAGTTTGGAAAAAGTCTAACTAGTAAAATGTTCACACGTTAAGTGAAAACTAGTACAAGTTTGTATATAAATAAATTAAAAGATACTTATGTTTATAATCTCTGCTGAATAAAGTGCTTCATCCTTTTTTTCTGAGGAAATCCAAATCTCAAATCCTCAACCACATCACATCTTTTTGGGGTTAATTATGTCTTATTCCTCTTAACAGTAAAATAAAACATTTGAAGAACAGTCTCTCTGCGTTGTCTTCTGTTGTATGGCGTATTCAAGCCGCGCACTTCAGTGAAACATTAGAATCTGAATATTATAATAATTCATTAGAATCTGAATAGAGCCTTCAGCGCGGGGCGTGGTCACATTAGAAGATAATGAAGGGAGACGTGAAAAACAGACATCGCGTTGTTTTTATATGGATTTCTTTATTACAGAATATTTTTTTTCGGCACACCTTGTTTGTTATCTTTATTTTATAAAAGCACAACGTTTTGTTATTATGTCTTTATACAAACAAAAAAAAGAAAACCCTTTACAGATTCAATTGATGTATTGCTCTTATCTGTACGATCAAAACTGAAAGTGTAATTGAAGTTCTTTTCGGGGTTATCAGGAGAAAATGCCTCATAACGTGTATATGCGTTAATCGACTCCAGAGGTTAAAGGCTGACTAAGTTTCAGACACACTCCACCACTGGAGAAGGCATCAAACTGAAGGTGCTCTTCCTCTACCATCACACCCCGGGTCGGACCCCTGGGCGTCTGCAGGGTGTTTCACAGATACTCACGTGCTGCAGGCGGTCATGGCCGGACACGTGTCTCCGGTGCAGAACTCAGAGATCGTGCTGTACTGCAGGTTGATGAGGTTGAAGAACGTCGTGGCTGGAGAATCACACAAACCATTCAAAGATTAAGGAACGATAAAAAACAATGCATATAAATAGCATAATGCAATGTGTACCAAGTCATTATGTGAATCAGACGGCTTTGAGAAGCTTATTAAAATATGACTGGGTGACTTCTACGAGGTGTAATACATTTTCTAATCATCTAAACAAAATCTTTGCATTTTTTTTATACATTTTTAGAAATGTATGCAAATATGCATTTGCATTTTTCTTTTAAATAAAATTACATACTGTACATGATTAAAAAATATAATTGTAATTATATATTTGGCTATATGTCAACTCTAAATATGGAGAAATATAAAACATAGAATCACATATTCATCAAGACGACAAAGTCACATTTATAATGTGACAAAAAATATATATTTCAAATAAATGCTGTTTCTTTGAACTCTTTTTTTCAACTGTGAATCCAGAAAAATAAAACATGTCAATATCCACAAACATATGAATGTGTTCAACATTGATAATAATCAGAAATGTTTCTTGAGCAGTAAATCATCATATTATTCTGATTTCTGAAGATCATGTGACACTGAAGACTGGAGGAATGATGCTGAAAATACAGCGGAGCATCACAGAAATACATTACACTTTAACGCAGATACACACAGAAAACTGATGCTTTAGATTGCAATATTATTTTACTATATTACAGCAGCTTTGGTAATATATTAGATATGCATTTTATTTATATTCTATGAAATGTAGGAGATAATCAGCTCAACACACAGCGTCTGAGAGGACTGTGAGCGGATCCAGAGACAAGGCTTCAGTTAACCACAAACGGCAAAGATTTGCTTTAATAAGTGCTTGTGCACTTTGAAAGTGCACTAAAATTTCCTAAACGGAGCCATATTTTATGCTCTTTTTTTGCAGTTGCATGTTTCCTTTCCAGATCAGATGGAGGGAAATGCAAACAATGGTGTGATCGGTGGCTCAGGAATGTTATTCTGAGCTGGTTTTGTCATGCGGTTATATAACGCAGAGCTGAAATCATACATTCCCTCCGATGAAAAGAAAACACACCTAGTAACTAGACACAACCCCACAACCAAACATACCACAAGATGAAAAAAATATGCCTTGAACTGGGACCATTCTTTTTCTCTGCTGAAGGAAACGAGGAGAGACCTACTGTTGCTCGCGAGCCACTCGTTCAGATCGATCTCTCTCGGCAAAACCACCAGCTCCTTGAGCTCGAAGTCCACCACTCGCACTTTGGTGTATTCTGCCTCCAGATAAAGCTTCTTCTCTTCGGCGGACGGCTTCTTTCCATTGGGCTTCCCTTTGCCCTTCCTGTATGAGACGAAACGAGGACAAACAGAGGTTACTCAAACTCTGCCAGCGGTGTGAACAATGTCTGAATCTCTATAGAGCACCACATATTTAACACACACATACAGACACACACGTTATTTCCGAGGAGGCCTAGTAAATGTTTCTGGGTTATATAAGCACATACAGACACCTCATGCATTGCAGCAAACTACACAACGATCTGTGCACATGTTTTCCACTGCAGGTTTGCTCAGTTAACCTTGCCCTGTAATCAGCACAGCAGACCACAGACATCCAGGCTTCTCCTTCCACATCTATTTTTAGCGCAGGAGGGTTGTATTACCATCAGAGCCAGTGGCCCTCACACCACACCCGGATTAATACAGTAATGACAGCAGACTCCAACACAAGAGCTGCTTTCATGGAAAACAAGAGCTCTGAGAGCACCTTTACAGCACACATACACTGACAGGAGATGATGCTTTCAGACAAAACCACCGACAAACTTTTACTGTGTCCAAGATGACGGAGCGGGTCGAGAAAAATGTGCTGAAGGACGCCAGTTACTTTAATCTGTGGGGAGTAGACACCGTTTAGTGTACTAATATATATCTTAGGAAAACATTCTCCTATTACGGTTTTTATTTCTGAAAACAAACATTTTGGAAGCACTTTGCCAAAAAACGAAA
The DNA here is from genome assembly GCF_023724105.1 of Carassius gibelio. Lineage (NCBI taxonomy): Eukaryota > Metazoa > Chordata > Actinopteri > Cypriniformes > Cyprinidae > Carassius > Carassius gibelio. Next base: position 25,732,473 of record NC_068388.1, on the reverse strand, counting down.
TGGAAAATGCTTTTTATTATATATATTTTTTATTTTGTTAAATAATACAAAATCATTTTGTAAGACATTTTCATTTAGCTCAATCATTTTAATGACCCTGAATTTACATATATAAATAAATAAATATATAAATTAATGCAAGCAAATAATAATAATTATTATTATTATTTGCATATCTTAGTAACAGCAGTGTGATATAAAGCCGTGTCTGTGTCTGTGTCCGTCTGAAAGCCTGCTCTATAGACAGCTGCTCCCATGATGTCTGACTCCGGGGCCCGGGGCCAGTTCAGGCTCTACACACAGAGACACACAGAGACCCGTCTTGTTGCTTTAGTGCTGAAGAAGCTGGACCCGAAACCTCAGCCAGAGGCCAGCGCTGCTAAACACACACACACACACACAATCTCTCTATCTCACACACACACACATGCACACACACACACACACACACACACAATCTCTCTATCTCACACACACACACACACACACACACACACACACACACACACAATCTCTCTCACACACACACACACACACACACACACACACACACACACACACACACACACACACACACACACACACGCAGGCACGTGCACACACACACACACACACACATGTTTGTTTCTGTGTAAAGTGTGTTCATCCCATAGGTGTAATGGTGTTTATTCTGTAGAAACTGTATATTCTATGTCCCTTCACCAACCCTACACCTAACCCTAACCCTCACAGGAAACTTTCTGCATTTTTACTTTCTCAAAAAAACTCATTCTGTATGATTTAAAAGTGTTTTGAGAAATGGGGACATGGGTTATTAGGGATGCACCGGTTGACTGGCCATAAATCGGAACCGGACGGTTTTTGCTTAAAATACGCAATCGATTGGCCAGTTTTTGGTCTTTTTTCCAGCCGATTTTTCCAGAAGTTCGCTCGCGTGCACAGACTACATTGTAATCGTTCGCTTTGTCAGCAGGACACGAGGAGCCGATCAGTACTGGAAATGCAGAGCTTCATGTCTGAGACACAGATAGCAGGAAGCGATCAGCTGTTGGTGTACTGACACACAAATAAGTTTCCTGCGCACTGAAGCTGCGTGAGCGTCTACTGTACCGGTCCGTGCCCTGAAAACACGGGTAGACCGTGAAGAGATGTTCAGCTCAACTTCTCAAGTGTTGGATGGGAAACAAAACGGACTAAACTGTGACAAAACTTAAATGTTTTTTTTGTATTTATTTTTTTATTAGAACTTGCATACACGTTTGAAAAGCTTAATTGAATTTAAAAATCACCTGCTGTAGTACACTGAAAAAAAGTGTTTCATTCATCCAATTAAAACATTTTAGGGTAATGATTCACATCTATATTTTTTTTTACTTGAGACAATAAATTTTTTATTTTTCACTGGCTCAAGTAAAAAACATAGATGTGAATCATTACCCTATTTTTTTTATTTTTATTATTGGATGAATGAAACACTTTGCATCTTTGTTTTATCCGCACCAACATTAATTGATTTTAACATTTTGGTAAATGTATTTATATAGCATACTTTTATTTAGTGTCACTGGTAAAGAGCTTTTTTTTTTTTTTTTAAACCAAATTTAAAAACTAAAATACTGAATGCTGATTAAGAAACATCTTATTGAATGTGTGTCGATTGTGTTGTTTGGATTATAGAACTATGCAGTTGTTGCCTTTAATTTCACATGGTTACAGTTAATCTTTATATTTAAGGCCAGTTCTCTGTAGTTTCAACCCAATTTAAAAACAAACGCTAAATGCTGATGTCTGTACCATCTGTGTTTGTATTGAATGTAGGCTACTTATTGTGCAGTAACTGCCTTTAATTTCAGATGGTTACGGTTATTGTTTTCAATAGCCAAAAGCACATTTTCATTCTTTCTTGTTTGTTGCTTAAAAGATAAAAAAAAAAATAATAATAATCGGAATCGGCCAGTTTGCTTGTAAAAAATCGGTATCGGAATTGACCATGAAAAATCATGATCGTTGCATCCCTATGGGTTATGTCCTCATAAGTCACCCTCTCCTTGTAATACCTGTGTCATACCCATGTCATTATACACACACACACACACACACACACACACTTCGGTCAGTCAGACCGAAGCTCGTATCATTTATAGTTCGACTGGTATCCATGAATTCACAAAGTCTTGGATTCTTTTGTTCCCTTTTCAGTCCATTCAGACAAACAGTTCCTGATTCCTGGAAAAGCATGGCACTGAAGCCAGGAAGTGTCCTCTGGAAACAGTTATTGTGAGCGTGTTTAATAGAGCGTTACGTCTTGAACTGTGCATAGATGAGCAACAAGAGTTTGTGAGGATAGAGCTCACGTAGAGAGGGAAGCAGAGGCTAATACATCTTCCAAATCCTTTATTTCTAGGGTGCACAAACCTTTTTTTTTTTTTTTTAATGTCAAACCCCTTAAACACCCAGAGATTTTATTTTTATTATTAACATTTCAATAATAAACAAACAGTCTAATTTTTATTTTAAAGTTATTTATGCATATGGCCATAAATACCAACTAAACCAACTAAAACATCATTCAGGGTTTTTATTTTTATTTTAATGATTCAAATGAAGAGAATATATATTTATGCTGTCTATTAAAAAAAAAAAAAAAAAAAAAACATATATATATATATATATATATATATATATATATATATATATATTAAAAATAAAAAATAAATTAATCTTCCACTAAAAGTTACCAATTTTTTATATCTTAATTCTGCACATTCAAATGCCCAAACCCTTGAGCTTTTAACGTTTTACAAATCCTCAGGCTTTTATTTTGTGGAATGTTGGTAAAATTCCATCCAGAGAAATATTGGAAATTATGCAAATGTGTAAATAAAGCAAACCAAGCACACACGGTTTCCAAAACGCACATTAAACTGCATTAGGCATGTGCCAGTATTAAACTTGACTGGATAACTGATACTTGCACTGTGCTTTATTGCAATTTTGATAAACTGCATTCGATTTTTACTAATTATGTGCAATTTGTGAAAGCCTGCATTATTCAGCAGGCTGATTTCACACTAGATGGCCAGTTTAAAATCAAAGTGTGGTTCAGTGTTTTTTTTTTTTTTTTAATGATAAATTGTCTTTGGAGATCAGCTGTCTGCCATTGATGCAATGTTCTACGAAATCCAGAAACAAAGGAGGATTGGAACTCTTGAACAACTGGAAGTCCAAAGGCCCACGAGAGACCAGCCGTCCCCAGCGCAGCTGCTCGACAATGAATGCAGCTTCAATCTAGAATCACACATTCACTTCATATTCTGTCTGAAATATAAATCCCAAATATTTATAAATCTCAATATTTCAGATAAATGAACAGGCACAGAAGAAGAAACACTGTTAGTTTATTTTTCTGTTTTCTTCTCCAAAAAATTAAACCATTTTATACACTGTATTAAAAAGTTAAACTGCTCCAAATGTTAACAACCTTTTCAAGCTACAGAATAATTCACTTACAGTATATTTGGCTTACAGTTGCCTTGCCATATCCTGCATTCATATACTGTACAGATCAAAGGTCGCTTGTATTCTTTTGGGTTTATAATGAGAGCTTCTTCAGTGCTGCACATCCATCTGTTATCGTATGTTCCTGTTCCTCACCAGACATCTACTGGCCTTTAACTTGCGGTGGTGAAAATCACGATCTATTTACACAAACTGCTTCTTACCACGGTGGACTTGCTACAATTACACAGACACACACAATACATGTACATAGTCCAATCATATGTCCAAAGGCTGACTATCTCACAGCCATCAGGCCAAGTATAAAACACATGAAGTGACAATAGTCCATTATGAGCTGCCTGCGTTTGACTCCATTTACGGTTAATGAAAGAGGAGGAGGACGTCAGCCTCTGGCACGCTGTCTTTTCCTCAGAACAGGCTCTTAGCCATGCCTGTGGTTTTCAGGAAAGTCAAATGATGCAATAGACGTTTCTGCTTAATCGCTGCTCCCAACTTCCTTCCCGGGATCACAATCTAACAATGAACTTGAAGGCTTTTCTGGTGGTCTTTGTGCGATCAGAGACTGGTGTCAATCTCAAACAAACACGATTAGGAAACGCTTTCTTTTATTCTCAGGTCCTGTTCTTTGGGAAATAATCAGAAGCTACAAACCGAGTCCAATATGGAAGAAACATGGGGAAAAACAGACTCACTGATGCATTGTCCTTCTTCCAAATTCAAGATGGAGATAAAATACAATCTGTGCTTTAATAATGCATTGTGCAAAGTCCAAAAAACAAGGTATTTAATAGAGCCCGACCGATATGGATTTTTGGGGGCCGATGCCGATGCCGATATTAACTCGAAAAGAGCCGATTTATAAGCCGATATTTTGATTTTGAAAATAAACTGGATATTAGACCCATTTCCTATAAGCTGCACTTACATAACATTCAATGGCAAAATATCTGCCTGTTCTATGTATGTGGGCTGTATAAACCATTTTCCAGAAGGGATTTATGTAAAAAAAAGCCTTAGATTACGGTCTCAATCACTAAACAATTGCACATCAAAAGTATATATTTTTTAACGATCAAAAAACAGTCTGATTTTAAACATTTAACACTTTTACTTTCTTCCAGTTGAAGCTGATTTTAACAGTCTGTGTGTGTACTGTAAATAAATTATAATACTAAAGTTAAAGTTAAAGTATTTGCAGAAGTAGTCCCACACTTTTGCTGCTACATCATTCACCTTTTTCAGCCATCTGTAGGGCAGAAAGAGAGACATAGAAAGAATAAGCATGTGTATTAATAATATCACCATGTATCATTACTCATGTCATCATTAGAATTATAATAATAATAAACAGGGATCTCCTACATAGGCAAAAATGAGAAATATATATATATTTTTTTATTTGTCAAGCAATAGGTATTAACCTCCTTATATTTAACAATATTATTTCAACATTTTCCTGTTATGTCTGTAAAGCTGCTTTGAAACAATATGTAAGAAAAAAAAAGAAAAGAAAAAAGCGCTTGTTCAGCTCACATTTATTTACATGTCCCCTCTGATTTAATCATTTCTGACGCACCTACTGTAGTTACTGTAACTACACTATATTTGCTCTCACAGACACATTCACAACGGACCCGTATATCTTCTCCTCTTCTCTTTGTGCAGTCTGAATCAAAATGGTTAACGTTAGTGCCATGAACACACCGCTGTCAATTTTGAGAAGAACCACCTTCAAACAAGTTAATAGCAAGCATTTAAGGGGCCTGCTAAAAAGGAAGCTATATTAGCGTTAGAGTAACGTAACCAGCCTGAATTCACCAAATTGTTCTCTGGACCTGAGGGTAGCCTCTTCTTCCTTGCTTCTCTCTTAATTCTCATCAGCAGGACTAGCGCTATCGCTCGCTTCTTACAACGGGACAGATACATGTTTGCTGCTGACCGAAAAGAGGAACAACAGACTATGAAAGAGCTCCCGCTAAAAGTTTTTAAAACTCCGCCTACGCCATAGCGCAGAGCAGGGCAAATCGCGTTGTATCTGAAGGGCAACGCTAAACCCAGCGGCCAAGCGCTGTGCATACCGCGTCCTGTGTGAAAGGCCCATTACGCGGTCATTATGTGGGAAACACACCACAATAGAATAAGCACTAAACGCTAACTTTATAGTTCGACCTCTTATTAACGTTCGCGCTCTTCCACTGATAAACATGGTATTAGCTTTGTGGCTAATCTAATATAGCAATGCATTAGCGGCTGTAAGTGATGTTACAGAATATTTAGAAGTGATAATGATAGGACCGTTAACTAGAACTACCACACCGTTTTTATATACAGTGTATGAACTAAATCTACAATCATTTCACATGACGAACGACAGACTCACCTGGGTGGCTTGGCTGATCGCTTTCTTCTTTGTGGATTTCTGGCGCTGTTGCAACTCTGTAGCTGCAGACCGCCCTCTGGTGGGCAAACTATGCAACACTCATAACATGAGTGAAGAATATGAGACTGTTTCTCATGTTTCATCGGCCGTTATAAACGCCGATGCCGATTTAAATGCAATTAGCTCATATCGGCCGATAATATCGGCCGGCCGATATATCGGTCGGGCTCTAGTATTTAAGTCAAAAGTAGTAGTGTGTAATGAATAAACAGCAAAGGCATAGTGTCACATCTTGGTGCATATCTAAACCAACGTCTTTAAACTATTTAAACTATTCAAAAACACGAGGATCCTACGTACGAACTCGCCTCCAGGTTCAGAAAAATGCCAAACATGTCAATAATAACCTGACTGAAGGGGTAAAAAAACATGCCTCAGATTCCAAAAGAATAAACACATATTTTAGGCAAAGAAGAAGAAAGCCGTGTGGTTGAATCTGCTAACTAACCCAGCTCATTCTTTCGTTCTGCTCCAAGACTTAAAAGGCAGAGTCACTTAGCAAAGCTCTTCAGGGAGTCTCCACATATTTCCTCAGACGTTGATCTCACCTGAAACACATTAGCAAATCTGCGAGATCAAGTTCAGCCACGGCCGATATGTACCGAGCTGACGAAACCGATTTTGACTCCAGACTCCAGTCTGGCTGACTCGAGCCGCCAACGATGCTTCAGGGCCCTACAAGTGCCATTTAAAAGACCATTATAGAAACATCAAATTGAAAAGCCACAGTCTGTGGGAACGCAGAGTCAGTAAGAACATCAAGACTGGTTTTTAAGAGACTAAAATTAGACGAACGTCAGCTTGAGGCTTATGTTATAGTATACAGCTATAAAAGAACAGCAGTCTATTTCACCTGAAGAACTGAGCATTAAATCACTCGCTTCCACAAATCAAGACATTTAAAGCTCATGCAAAGTGTGGCATTCACGGTACGGCGTAATACTATAAAGATGCATATCTATAGTGCTAAAATACACTTTCTAATTAGATGCAACTTAGTGAAAGATACACAGCAAACATCACACTTATTCAGTTCTTCGCTTTTATCAAGTATGCAATAATAACAATATAACGCTTCTCAAAGAGAAATGTATGCTGTCAAATGAAAACATAAGCAGAGAGGTAAGTAAGGGCCATGATAATCTCTGATATCCTCTTGACAGAATTATCGGTTTTGCCGATTAATCGGCACCGATTGAATTATCGGCAAAATCCAAATCCATAGTAATACCAAGTTTTCATATCATTACTATGTAATTAATTTGATGACTAGATGTTGACTTAGTAGGGAAGGATCAGTAGTTTGGTTTAGTGCTTAGGGAACATTAGCAACACCTCAAGCAGTTAAAACAACATCCAACCCAAATGCTTGATGTCACGATTGTGACCATCTATTTGCGTTAGTTTATTATCTAGCTAGTCACAATAATGCATCGTTAGCCAGCGAAGTTGTAGATTTAAAGCTGTGGAAACACATTGATATGTGTGCCATTCACATGGTTTTACATTAAATTACATTGTTATTGTACATAAAGACATAACTTCTCTGACCTCTAGCATCAACAAGGCATTTTCGCCCACAGGATTGCCACATACTGGATGTTTTTCCCTTTTCACACCATTCTTTGTAAACCCTAGAAATGGTTGTGTGTGAAAATCCCACTTATTTAGCCGATTGTGAAATACTCAGACCGGCCCGTCTGGCACCAACAACCATGCCACGCTCAAAATTGCTTAAATCACCTTACTTTCCCATTCTGACATTCAGTTTGCAGTTCAGGAGATTGTCTTGACCAGGACCACACCCCTAAATGCATTGAAGCAACTGCCATGTGATTGGTTGATCAGATAATTGCATTAATGATAAATTAAACAGGTGTTCCTAATAGTCCTTTAGGTGAGTGTATGTATGTATATATATATATATATATATATATATATATATATATATATATTAGGGGTGTAACGGTTCACAAAATTCACGGTTCGGTTCGATACGATACACTGATGTCACGGTTCGGTTCGGTTCGGTTCGATACGTTTTAGATACAGCAAAATGTAAAAACATCTCAACTTTTCAGAATGCCGCAAGCGCACCGCGGGTCATGTGACAAGAACCAACCAATCAGCTTCATCCTTTCCCGTAACAACGTTGAGAGCTCAGCCAAGATGAAGGAACAGCTGATCATAGTTGTATATGGATTGCAATTTTGAAATAAATTCAGTAGCAGAGCTACTGCAAGCGATTTTTAGAGCTGCAAATCCATTTATCCTTCGCTGAAATTTCCGCGTCTCATGGAGAGAGCACGTCATTGTTGCTTAGCAAAGACAGACGCCTCATGAGCGCTTCTGCCCGAGCGCTTTGGAAAGGAGGAGAAAGACGCGCTTAGCGTTTTCCACGCGTTTTTAGGCACGATATGTGAACGGCCCCTAAGGCGCTCGCTCACTCAGCACGCGCTGAAGGCTCGTTGCAAAATGTCTAATGCATTTAACAGACCAGAAATATAAGATCCTAAAATAACCAACAGGTCTGGTGTTTGGGTTGGATTCCCTGTAAGCTATAGTGTCTAAATGCTGCAGGGATAGTTTGCTGCGTGCATGTTTCTCCTTTTTTTCGTCTTTTCCCAGATAGTACTGACGCATATATCCCAGATATTCCCGCTGGTTTTTTTTTTTTTTTTTTTTGTAATCCCGCTGGTGTACCCTGTCATGTTGCAGATGCGACATACCGTTGTTTTTTTATCCACCACTCTCTTGCCATCACCATTATAGCTTAAAGGGAATCCAAAGTGCACCCAAACACCAGACCTGTTGGTTATTGGAGGATCTTCTCATTTCTAGTCTGTTAAACGCATTGGCTATTTTGCAACGAGCCTTCAGCGCGTACTGAGTGAGCGAGCGCCTGCTGAGTAGCCTAACATAAACATATAAGATGGTGTTTTTTTCTTCTTCGGGAGTGTCAGGGGCGTTGCCTGTTACGTTGTTTGGGTTATTGGGCTACCTTGTTGAACGCATATCATTATATTTCTTTCTCTCTCTTTTTTTTTTTTTTTCAAATATAATTAATTACTCCAACGAACCGTTCGGTATACATAATGCGTACCGCGTACCGAACCGAAAGCGTCGTACCGAACGGTTCAATACGAATACGCGTATCGTTACACCCCTAGTATATATATATATATATATATATATATATTAGGGATGCACGATATTGGATTTTGGCCGATATTCGATATGCCGATATTTTCAAAATAATTTTGGCCGATGCCGATACCGATATATATAAACATTTTCGCCTGATATATTTAAACTTTCATTTTACTGAAGAGAAATCCATGTATCTCTTCTGTACTGATTCTACCATAAATTATTTTACAAATGTAGACAGACATTCACACCTGAAAAACAGGTCAATTATTTCACTTGGAGAAAATCGGTTTGGCTCATCGGCAGAAATATTCATATCGGCCGATACCGATGATGGTCATTTTAAGCTTTTATCGGCCAATACCGATGTTGTGCCGATATTATCGTGCATCCCTAATATATATAAGGTTAAACTGAGCTTTTATTTTGTGGGTTTGTGATGAAGATCTGTGAGTCTCAGTGTGTGTTTGACGGTAGTTTTGTGTGAAGTGACTCTCAGAGCAGCTCTGGAGATGAACTTTAAGTCTCATATATATCTCATACATTGCACTCGTTCACACAGAGACACACAGAACATGCAGATTATTAAAGACACACACTGACAGCTGCTGTCACATTTATTTCAGCTGTAAATAGAATAAAAACATATTAGCTACACATTCAACAACACTGTATCTGACAACAACAGGTCAACAAAGTGGTACTAAACTATCATATCAAAATAACTATTTCCGTGCGATCTAAAAATCATTTCTGGGTTATTTATATATAAACTGCATATATGCTGCCTAAAAATACCGGTGCGCCTTTAGGTCCACAGACACCGAGATAAGCAAGCAACCCAATCTAATAATAACTGATCTATAAGAGCCTCACGGGGAACGATAGTGTGTCATTACAGATGGAAGAAACCCAGCAAACATGTGAATCACAAACATGCCAAGTTAGTGTAAAGTTCTGTTCCGTCACGCGCACGCGCCGTGGAGAGCTCGAGCTCGAGCTCAGGAGAGAAGCACAGAGACAGTTACCTCAGCACTTTGCCCACCGCCTGAAGGACCATTTTACAGCTTAATCCGTTTTTGGGGGACCTCTGCGTGAGCGCGCTGTCTCCGGTTATGGCGTGATCTCCGACCATGTTTCCAAACGCTGATGACGCACGCGCCTCTGAACGCGAGCATGGGTTATAATGAAGTGAATCCAGAGTTTTCAGGAGCATTGCATGCTATACATTCGCTCTGCTGTGCTTCTCCTTCAGCCAAACTTCTGGCCAATCACAGCAGGGATGGGCGGGGCCAAGGCGTCAAGGCGAAATATTTGGAAAGTTAAAAAAAAACCTCCACGCAGAAAACAATGAGCTCGATCTGTGTGCTACTGGGATAAGAGAATGCATATCCACACATGCATAATTCGGTTTCTCCACTATATTCATTACGAATATAAGTGTCTAACTTAAAGCTTTCTCCTCACTGGAAACCTCATTTTTCAGCCATTCCATGACTTAACTATTTATCTAATTTAATGGATCATTTTAGCACACGTGTATAAAAAACAAACAAACAATTAAATGAAAACTGTTTAAAAATAAAAATAAAAATAATAATATTTATAAATTAAGTTTAATTAAATAATCCAGAGGTGTGGTTCTAAAAAGTACAAATATTTCATATGTCATGCCATCTTTCAATAAATACAAGGCAAGGTTGTTATCATTAATTTACAAAAAAAAAAAAAAAAAAAAAAAAACACTTACATATAACTGAAGATATATCAACTTATTTCAATTAGTTGCGAAGGAACAATATTTATTAATTTAGTTTAAGCTGAAATACTAAAATAACTTAAAGTAAATAAACTAAAACTAATAATTGCTAGAACTTCATAAAAACTATACAAACATAAAAAAATAACTAATAAAGTACAATTAAAGTGAAATTATTAATACAATTAATGTTTTATTAAAGTTATTTAATTTAATATTAACAAAAGCTAGTATATCAACTGCACTGATACAAGGTCAGAAAAATGCATGCATGCATAGTAATAAGAGAATGAGCAAAATGTTGTTTAAAATACTTTTATATTGAGTATAGAGCAGGACGATGTGTTAACTTCCAATGAAGCATTTCCTTAACAGGTTGCTTCACCGCATGTTTTGACGAAAGCGTGACGTACTGGATGCAATTCGTGTTATGACAATGTAATTAACAGTGGAACATCAGGCTGGATCGTTCCTGCAGAGCTCGAAGGCATGTTCAGACTCGACGCTGGAGAGCCAGAAGGGCCGCTCTGGCCCCAGGACTAGTATTTTAGTCCTCTAACAGCATACCAAGACAGACAAACACATGCTAGAGACTCACGGCCTCTCGGGGTCCGTGCATGCACTCTCTTAGCTTTTCTGCTAATATATCAAATAAAAATAAGCATGCACACACTGTACATCTACAGTATATACATATTAGTCACCATAGCGTATATAAATGTCTGCTTATTTTTAGGCATCCGTGAAGCATATAAATGAAGGTCAGAATGCTAAAAGTGTTACTATACTGGCTGTTTCTTTCAATCCAAACACTTGCATCAGCCTTCAGTTATTCCTGCATAAGCCTTAAAAGGTCAGCCTGAAATAAATGCTGGAAAAAGCGAGTGGAAAAAGTGCTTTCTAAAATGAGGCACGGACGTCAGGTTGTAGGTGGGAGTGGTGAAATAATGAGGCCTGTGTGAGCGGGACACGAGAGGCTCACAGGCTGCGTTTGTCCGGGAGGGCAAAAAATAAAAAAAATATATAAACCGTGCAGAGATGCAGACGGAGGCAGAACAGAGGAGGCTTTCATTGCCTCTACAGGTGAGAGAAAAAGAAAGAGCCGCTTACGTAAGCAGTGACGCAAAGAAGCCGCAGCGTGCTGAATGTTTTCTTAGTAAACTCAATGCTTTAGGAGTTTAAGTCAGGCACAGCCATATCTTGGATCTATATATATATAGCGACAGAAAGATCTTAACTTCTAAAGGTGTGGTCACATTAGCAATGCTTAGGTGAATTTTGTAGGTAATTAAGGTACATTAGTTTATTTAATAGTGTGTTGATGTATGAAACTCACAGTCAACCAACTTAAAACCGTTCGAAAAAAATCTTCACTCATGAATGAGTCTCGACTGAAATGGCTGTAATTTACCTGCAAAACCACTGACAAACAACAGTAAAAGTGCCCACACCTTAACTCTGCCGACCAATACAATCTCTCTAGGGAATCAAATACTGCCACGATAGATATACAACAATTATAAACACTAAAAAAATGTAATATTTTATATAAACTTATTAACCAGCATGTCATTTCAGTTAAGTGTTAGATGATTCTTTATTTATTTATGTAAAAAAAAATATACATCGCATTATTATTTTTTTCCATCTCATAAAATATCGATATTTATCACGATATTACCATTAACAACACTCCACAGAGTAGAAATCATTTGTATAGTTACACAAATTTAGTATACAGAATTTTTAAAGTTTGTGCTTTCCATAAAATTTCTATTGAATTCAGCATTTTATTATTTATTATAAAAGGTATAATCAAGAAACGGTGTTCAATAAAATGAATACATTTTTAACAATCATTTAGCTGCTAAGCTAAATGCAAAGCTGCTGCAAAACAGAAATGCATAAAAAATGGTTGGAAAATGACTTTTCTGTATGGTATTACTTTATTATTATTATTATTACTTTGAGAACACGCTAGTAATGTATATCTGTTAAACTGAGCTTTTATTTTGTGGGTTTGTGATGATGGTAGTTTTGTGTGAAGTGACTCTGAGAGCAGCTCTGGAGATGAAGTTTATGTCTCATATATTGCTGAAACACTTTGTGTTTCAGATGAAACGTTGAACTCGTTCACACAGAGACACACAGAACATGCAGATTATTAGAGAAATTTTCCAGTTCCCCTTTCCAATTCTGAACCATATTTTTGTAAAGAAAACATGTATTTATCTCATTAATGAAGTATAAAATCTTGCGTATACACTGTATTCAGTCTTGCTGCTTCGTGATCAGTCACATGACACTGTGTCAACCAATGACGTCACACTTGGGGTGATGCATCATCAAACACTGAAGTTTAAATATAGATGGTATAAATGAGGTTTGAAAGCTGTCGGTTCCTCAAACAAAGCTATTGTATTGAGTAATTTAATGCTGCTCTTCTGGAGCTCGACAGAAACGACCTGCTCTTGTGTTGTTGCAAGGAAATGAACTGCTTTGACAGTCTTTCAAACAACTTACTTTGTGTTTCAAAGAAGAAGAAACAAAATGCAACTTGAACAAATAGGTTGAGTGAATGAAAAGGTCATTCTTTTGGGTAAATGACTCCCTGATTATACAAGCAGAATCATGAAAATACACTCAAGAAGTGATGTCAGTCAGAAACAACATTTCTCAACTCATGGAGCTCTCCTTGCAAACATGCCAGAGCTCTGTATGTTGAATAGGATCAATGTCTGACTGGCTGAGAAGAAGCGAGTACCTGTTGAAGAGGGTCCACAGAAGACCTTGAGGGCTTTCGAGGCTCTCCAAATCAATCGGCGGATCTTCTTCGGTATTCTCCATTTCTCACAAGACGAATAAAGGCCCTAGTCACAAACGGACAAGCATCCACAGCGTCTGAGCGTACGTGTGAAGAGCTGAAGCTACGGCTGTGCTGTCTGGATAAGTTCCTCTCTTGTCTGCTGTGCTGCTAATAAGGAGGCCTAAACCGTGAAGATTAACACGCACTTCAACATGTTACCATTAATGGACAGCACTCTGGGGACAACAAGCAGCTCAAAAGTCATATTGAGAATCTGCACTTTGAACTTTAAAACTGGTGTCTGTGTCACAACTAAAGCAATTTCTGTGCATTATATAACGCTTGCAGAGTGCAGTGGGAATATTCAGGGTTAAAGTTTGTCTTTTGAGGGTTTGTACTTTCACTTCTTCCTGTTCGTTGAGATAAAGAGCAGCAGGAATGTGCCGAGGCATTGTTTGGGCTCCTCGGAGTCGCTTTCATGAACACGAACGGCTTTCCTGTGTTTATGTGCTTCCTCAATAAGAAACAGCCGAGCATTTCTGTTTGTTGCGAAGCCGCGAGCAACTTCCTCACATTTTATTGTTAATGAATCTGACTGCTCTCTGGAGGAGATGAAGCTGATGCATCGGAGTCCGTTTGGCTTCAGTAAATCAGCTCAAACCTCACTCGAAGCTCAAATTCAGCTGGACTAAAGCATTTGGATCGGTAAAATGGAATGACTTTTCCTACAGTATTTAATGCTGCTAATCGTGTACAAATGTAGATTTCTGTGGAATATACAGAGCCCTACAAATGAATGATTTATAAATCACCACATGCTGTGCACTTTACCTTTTCATATCGGTGTAACAATATGCAAAAACCTTTTCTGGACACTCAAGATACAAGATTTTATTTGTCACGTACAAGTTATATAACAAATTAAATTAAAAAAGAAAATTAAATAAATTTAATACAAATAATGAAATATTTTTTTCATTTATTTCATTATTTGTATAAAAATTTTTATTTCATTATTTGTATTTAATAACACGCAAACTTATACTTAATTAAAACTGATGCTTTCTTGTAGAAAAACTTATAATACCCTTTCAAAGTTCATACACTACCTTTCAAAAGTATGGGATTCTGTATTCTTAATCTTAATTCTTGCACCAAAGCACTCGCACATCACACTGAGGACTCAATACTAGTGTCCGGCTGATATGGGTTTTTTGGGACCGATACCGATACTGATATTAAGGGGTAAAAAAAACAAAACCAAAAAGGCGGATACCGATATATCGGCCGATAATCTTTGTGTATATTATATTAAAGTACCAGTCCAAAGTTTAACACTTTCCCATTCGTATGTTCAAACTTAACTCGTATGTTCATTTAACTGGTACTATATATAGAATACAGTATATACATAAACAGAATATATATACATAAACACGTTTTTGCAACAATCGCTCAAATGCGGTGATCAAACACTTACAATAACATGACAGAGATATGTAATGTAATTCAACTTTAATTCAATTATATTCCATTCGACTTTATTCCACTGAAGTTCATGGAGGGTTATGTCCTCATAAGTAACCCTCTCCTTGTAATACCTGTGTCCTTTATACAGAGTTGTGTCCTGATATGTCACAAAAACAAGAGCACACACACACACACACACACACACACACACACACACACACACACACACACACACACACACAGGAAAGGTAATAGAGAAGTGTGACATAATATAGGGGGGTGCGGGGCACAAAGTAATGCAGGGTTAGTTTTAACACACATTTATTTTACCATAGTAAAATTTAAAATCTGTCTTAAGAATTCAAATTTTTTATCTCAGTTTTTATTATTCATTTAAAATGAGACAAATCTGTGAGATTTGCTAAATCTGTTATTGTTTTAATCTCTGATCTGTGAATTATTATTTGTAACACTGCATTACAGTGTGCTATAATATGATATTAGCGATGCAATTAACACAATTTACTTTAATTTTAATGAACTCCAAAAATAAGATTAGTTTTAATTAATAAAAAACGCCTTTATTTTATTTGACAAAACATTTTAGTTTGTCTTTTATATAAATATTTTTTTCATTCGATCAGATAAGATTTTAAGCTCTCATATGGTCATGTGACAATGTGACAGATGTTTAAATGTACTCCACCTATGGGGCATGTTGTCATATTTAACTTCCATTTTTTGAGGGTAAAAGACAAAAAATATACACTGTAATCATGGAACAAAGCAACATATTTGTACTAGACCAGTGTAAAATTGCTGTGGATAAAAATATATTCTGAACCCTATGTGGATTTGCACAAACTGAGAAAGTCATGAAGTGTTACTTTGTTCCCAGCTCTCCCCTACTGCTGTAAATAAATACATTATATATTCACATGTCGCGCACTTTAATGCCCTTTGAATGTAATGCGTACATTCCCTTGGAACTGGAATCATGGTGGATTTTCATGTGAAGTCCATTTCGCAGGGCACTTACGGTCAATTAAGACAATGCTTAAAAGCTGCCTGAACAAGAGACCTCCTCACTGAAGTGAAAGTGTTGACTGATGTCACTATCTCGTGAACACGCCGGTTCAGGATCCCTATGGCCGTTCAAAGTTTCAGTGGTTTTCCATAGACTTAAGATTTAAAGCATTTCTTCGAGGTGGCCAGTAGCAAACTACGGTGCTCTGCTGGACAATACAAGTATAACCATTTCAAACATTTCATCTGCATTTTATGTTCTGTAAAATGAACATTTTCATATTGGAGGCAAATCGGTGCCATACTCCCCCATGCCGATATATCGGTGACAGGCTTATACTGGCCGATAATATCGGCAAAAGATATATCGATCAGGCTCTACTCAATACCAAGAGAAAAGCTACAACTACATAAGGAAGAGGTACTATCAGCATGGCATGCACCATAAAACTTGTCAGAGAAAAGAAAGGTGTATAAAGAGAATGCTTCCTGCAGAGATCTTTCACTGTCCATTGGCAGCCCATCAGAGGATCTCAACAGGAAGTTATATAACTGTCTGGTACTTGTGATGTCCATCAGTGCAGCGGCAAAACAATGGCCAAGCAGAAGGTACGTGTGACGGTCTCCCGCTGTGCAACCCTGACATTCTTCACAGTCCCCTAATGCAAATCAACCGGGATTTCTCCATCTACACTGCATCCGAGAGCAAGATCCTGACCTTCTAACTTCATTTCACCAGAAAGCAAACCAGAAATGCAATTCAGAGATTGTAGTTAATGCTGTGCATCGGACATCAATCACTGTACAATGACATTCAACACAGTGAAGGTTATTTCCACTCTGTCATCAAGTTCTAACAACCAAAAAGACCAATGAAAATTGTTTGTAGTACAGAATATAAAGGAGTAAAAGCCACAGAAAGTCGACAAAGCAGTGGTTTCCACTACGTCCTACAGTCTAATGTGCATTTATAATTTAATCTCAGGGTTTACTCACTAATTGCATTGAATGTACACTTCAAATCTTAAAAGTAGATAAAAAAACAACAACTGTACTTGTTGATATGAAATACAATTAAATATGGCACTTAATTGATGACTGTTTCATAACACACTTAAGTAAACTTTAAAAGTGCACTTTTATTAATGCCAAATTAAGTTCTACATTAAAGTACACTTTAACTAATGATTTAATATATTTTTGTTGTGCATTTAAGAAGTACACTTATTCTGACTTACAAACTAATGCACATCTAAAGTACTTGATTAACTTGAGATTTTAAGATTATTTAATCATTTAAGGTTAACATTGTAATTTTACCAAATTGTAACTTCATCACTACAAATATATTTAAATGAGCATGACATGCAGAAATTACATTAAAGTGTATTTTAGTTTCACCTTATTTCAAATACAATAGAAGTATTAATGAAATTACATACAGAGATGTACTAAAGTCCTACTTTAATGGATCAGAAAAGCATACGTTAAACTAAGTGCATTTAATATACATTTGAAACTATAATACTTTTTCATTTAATTGTAAATAACACGCATAAGGGTCTGAAAACATTACAGTCACACTTAAGTTTGTTATCTCCTTATAAAGTACTCTTTCTAAAATGATGCTGAAGTGTACTTCATTTTCACAAAGGTACATGTCTTGCACACGGTGTTGCCAAGACTATGAGGTGATGTGGTGTAGATCACATCTTTATGAAAAGCCAAAAATCTCAAATATTATGGTTTGGTGCTTCTGCTTTTTGAGCCACAAACCTTTTCACTTTGATTAGCGTTTCATTAGCCAGCAGCACGCCTGATCTGAGACAGATCTATGCAAGATCATCTCTTAACACGCAGAACAAAAATAACTATTTCAGCTCTTTCTGAAGCCTAAATCTGGTCCTTGGAGGAGCGCTGGATTCGGGACACACTGCTGCTTTGTTCATGAGGGGAAAGCGTGAGGTTTGGTTTGGAGGTGTAGACAGACTCTCAGCAGCTCCGCCCACACCAGCCTGTGCTATAAAACCAAACACTGCAAATTTTAGCATCAGTTCATCTCAAGCGGGAATGTGAGGACGTGCTAGACTCGACTCGCTCTCGGGACGGCGGGCAGAGACTCCAGAGAGAGTCCTGATTGGCTACCGAACAGGAACCAAACATTAAATGATGGGAAATACTAGTTCAGCTTAACTCTGGTGAAGACGTGTCAGGCACAATATGACTATAAACCAGAGTCAGAGCGATCGGATCTACAGCACATCCATCTCATCCTCAGTTCACCATGACACACATTACACAAATAGAGCCATGCTGATGAATCCCACACCCTGGAAAACAACAGAGGATTAGAGCAGTGCACACACACACACACGCACACACACACGTACACGCACAGACACAGACACACACACACACACACACACACACAGACGTACAGACACAGACACACGCACACACACACAAACACACACACACGCACACACACACACACGTACACGAACAGACACAGACACAGAGACACACACAAACACAGATACACACACAAACACAGACAGAGTCACAGACACAAACACAGACACAGACACACGCACACACACACACACACACACACACACACACACACACACACACACACACACACACAGACACACACAGACACACACGCACATGCTGACACACACAGACCGCAGAAGACATAAATGAGCACTGTAATCTAGTCTGGAAGGCTGATTGAATCAGTTTAGAATAAACAAATCAAGAATGCTATTATTAATTATTTTATTTCTGGGAAATCAGACATTTAGAGCAGTTCATGATCAATACAAACCAATCTGATAATCGAAGTAGCAACCGTGCTGAAGCATGTGAAAGACACTCAGCATTGTGTGTTATATTCTCAGCGGTTCCCCTGAGAGCTGACCGCTCACGCTGCCCACAGATATAAGGCTCTGTCCCTCATAACATCACGAGAGCTCAGACTCTCCAAACTTCTGCTCCACCATCTGATCCACATCTTCATCCTGATGAGAGACGCCCCTGACTGAAGCATGAAGACTTCTGCATCTCAGCAGAAGGTTAATGCACCTCGCTAAACGCCCTCATCGCAACTCAGAGGAGGAAGTGTAGGTCCTCCCTGTTTCACCCACTTCCTGTCTCCATGAACCCTAGATAGGGGACGCACCCACCAAACCCACAGCGGAAGGGTTTCATTAACTCTTTGCTTTCTTGAAAAGACACTTAGGTACAGTACAAGTGAACTTTACAGTACAAGTGAACATTAATCTACATTAATGATATGCACTCATTATGAATATAAATCACTAAGTGCATATTTATGCACACAGAAACACCCCAGCGATGTCTGGAGGCGTCTAGTTCACTAACAGAGAGCAAAGCATCAGTGATTCAGCTCCATCTGCTGGATCCACAGCAGATTCAACACAACAGAGAGATTTGACCTCTTCTGCATTATACAGCCAACCATCCCATAATGCACTGCGCACGACTTCACCTTCCCTTCCTGACAAATGAACTATTGCTGCAATACAACTGATCTCTTTCTTGACCCAGAAATTAATCAGACTATTTTAGACAAAATCTACACTAAATATGAGGTTATGAAACTAGACAGTACTCATTAAAAAGCAGAATTATAATTTTCTAAATATGACATTTTATTATTATTAACAGCAGCATTTAACATAATTAAGATATAGCAATAATTTATGTTTTCACACAATATACAAAACATGTTTTTAAATGTCATTATTTTATTTGCTATCATTTCACCTTTACATATGATTAAGTAACATTTTAATAATATTACAATTCGTTTTTTAACTAAAAATGTATATATATATATATATCACACTTAGCAATTAATTATATTTCCCCACATTAAATTAATTTTATTTCTAATGTAAGCCAGAAAACAGCACTCAATGAATTAAACAAACATTGTTTTTGTTATTTATAATTTACTGTAGCATTGCATCAAATT
The DNA here is from genome assembly GCF_023724105.1 of Carassius gibelio. Taxonomy (NCBI): domain Eukaryota; kingdom Metazoa; phylum Chordata; class Actinopteri; order Cypriniformes; family Cyprinidae; genus Carassius; species Carassius gibelio. The sequence goes on along the minus strand of NC_068388.1, from coordinate 25,712,297 downwards.
ATATTACACTACATTAATTATAATAATATATAGTAACTCATTACATATACACATTATATACAAAAATATCTATAATATGCATTTCAGTGAAAGCCAAAATACAGCCCACACCAAATTAAACAAACAACGTTATTACTTTTACAAAGATACACAGGGTGTCCGCGGGGTTGTAAAAGGTAGTAAATGAAATTAGACAAAATTAAGGGTATTAAAAAAAGTATTAAAAAGTAATAAACGTCATCTGAAGACATATTACATTTTTGAGCCCAATTTGTTTAGATACATTTTAAATTTGTGTTAAGTGCAGGCTTTTCTTCTAAGATTCGAGTGGATTTATTTATAATGTCATAACAGTGTTAGAAGAATGTTCTCTGTGGTATATTAAAATTATATTTATATAATTATATATATTATTAATTATATAATTATTAATTATTATTATTAATTAATTATTATTAATATATATTAATTATATATAATTTTATACCAAAGAAATTCTGCAAATATAACTGCAAATCTTGAGAAAAACAATTTGCGGGAATATTCTGCGAAAAGCCGCAGAAAAATCAGTAATTTTGATGTAAAAAAAATCACCTAAAAATAATTTTTTTTAATCCTGAAAACCCTGTTTGGTAAACCTATATGCTTACATAACTGTTTGTATTCAAACATATTTACAAATTTGTGATCATTTTATTATTTAGCCCACTATTGCTTTTCGGTAATAGTAGCTATAATATTGGATATATATATATATATATATATATATATATATATATATATATATATATATATATATATACGATATAGATATATTTAATAGTGAGTCACAGCTGGAGAACCAATGATCTAACTTTGACATAACAGTCCTGACATATCTATAAGATGTCTCCCTCCTCATCATCTTAGCAGCGACACAGAAAACACCAGTATTACTACACAATTAAATGTCTCCTTGCTAATTTAGACACATGCATAATCATTACTTTAACCGGTTCTTTGTGGCAAGCTTTATGTGTGCGGTCATAACGTTTATTATCCTGTAGGCTATAGCCTATTTAAGTAATTAAATTAATGTAAAGGGGCGACGCATTTACTACTTTAAAAAAAACGAGGGTCAGGAAGCAGGTCGGTACACTATTTTCTTTTTCTTTTTTTGCGGTCCGAGTTGCGGGCGGGTTAGTTGAAAACATCTGTCGGGTGCGGGTCATTTATACATTGACCCGCGCATCACTGATTCTGACCTCTGAGGGCAGTTTTGAGTCCAGTGTTGATGTTAAGTTATAATGACCTCGTTACACTGTGATGCAATATGTTATTACATTTGGAAAGAGATTGATGCAGCTTGAAATCGCGCTGGTATTAAAAAATGTTTTGAAGGTATTAAAAAGGTAGTAAAAGGTATTACATTTAACTTAATAAATTATGTATATACCCCGATACATTTATAAAAAATATAATACATGATGTATTTATTTTATTAATATTTAGTAATTAATTACATTTAGTTAAGTTTGCAAGTGTTTAGTTGTCATTTCTGATTGTCAGAGTACAATACTTGCTGAATTAAACATTATTTGTATTGTTACTTATTAATATAACAATAATAAAATATATAATATTTTATTTGCATTAATACACAGTCATTTGCACACGTTATATGAAACATTTATGCACTTTTTATTTATAATTTTTTTTTCAGAAGCCAGTATTACGGTGTTAGCACTTAAATCCAAACACGGCCAGTGTCTCAAAGTGTGGTGCAACTGCTGGTTTCATCCTGGCTCTTGACTCAAATTTCACTTTGACTGTCATTTCGATACTCAAAGCCAGACCTGAGCGATTCACTGCAGTGTATCTGAGAAATAAGGCCTTTCATGCGGTACAAACCGAACCAGTTTGAGTGAAAGAGTGAAAACTAATGACCTCCCATGACCCATCACCAGCCCTTCACTGCTCCTCTCCGGCAGGTGGCTGAGACAAAAGCACCAGAGAACGTGTGGATAAAACCCTCAACAGCAGAACAAGCCTGAACGGGGCGAGGAAACCCTGTTTGAGTCTGTGCACGCCCGGACAGGAGCAGGGTGTGTGCTGTCCCACTGCTTTAACACTTGTGTTCAGAGTCTTCACCAAAAACCTAGCATTATTACATACTATTATGCATATGATGCTCACATGGGCTGGAACATTTCAAAGCATAATAATCTGTTTAATAACAATGTTAAATGACAAATAAACCGAATCATTTGAAAAATGTACAGATATACTAAGATTTGGAAAAGGAATCCTTTGCAAACTTTACCTCACAAATGACCCAGAAATAAGAGTTTTCCATAATTTTGGATTACTCTCATAAAATCTCATCCAAACACATTAGAAAAAAGCAGATGGCAACTGTTACTAAGGTATGATTGGAAGGCGGGGCTTAGAGAAGAGTCAATAAGCTGTATTTGCTAAAGATTATATATACACACAAACACACACATTTATTTAGTTATTTATTTAGTTATTTTACTTGGGCTAGAAGCCACCACCTGACATGACACTCTAGTAACCCAGTAAAAATAAATAAATACAAACCACACACACACACACACACACACACACTTGCATGCATCAATGCATAAATAAATGCATTAAAGCTAAAATAAATAAATGCATTAATGCTTAAAGAAAAAATGCTTTATTGCATTAATGAATAAGTAAAAGCATTAAAAATACATCAATAAAATAAAGAGGATAAAGTGAATTTATTTAATGTATTAGTAGATACATAAATGCATTAATGCATAAACATATAAATGAATGTATGAATGCATAAATCCATAAATAAATAAATAAATTGCATCTCAAAGCAAAGGCAATGATCTAAAGCAATTTGCATACAAATACAAACCAATCGAACTGGTTTTGGAAAGGCCAAGGTGAGATCTGATGATCTAGAACAAATTCAAGTGAGCTTAAAATAACTTAGCAGATATTTATAAACTACTATGCTTAACTGAAACATGTCTTTGCTTTGAAATAATCTGTATTACAATTAAATGTGACTTGACTCGAAGTTAAGCCAAAAAACTGTTAATGATACTATACAGATTTCTGGTTTCTAACATTAGGCTAAGTAAGCAATCACACCACCAGAAACATTAACATTAGCAACCCATGCTTAATTGTACCTATATAACTACATGAGGGTAAGAAAATGACCAAATTTTCATTTTTGGGTGAACGATCCCTTTAACATAAAATGAATGAGGCACGACAAACACCTCAACCAATAAAACGATCAGCTTTCTGTCCGAACAGAAGTGCAGTACGTGCATTTGAATGTTTCATCAGCAAAAGAACATCACAACAACATGAAGGAAGCGCTAGGAAAAATGCATCGTCTAGCCCTGAGAAGCGGCTGATCCCTGAACAGCTCAGAAGTGATTTTACAGGAGATTATTTGGTTCGATCTTATCCGCTCAGACTGCGAGAAGGCTACTACAGGTCAACAACGTGCACAGACGTCTCTGCCCTTTACACACAGCAACGGTAATCTTACCGCAAACGGTCCTGGACACGGAGTATGGTTTACTCCAGGTACAGAATGCCTCCAAGGTCTTTTGGTAAGAATGACTGTACATAGAGTAGGCCAGGATTTATCTGTACAAGTACATGAACTCTCTGTCATTTAGTTGACACTTATCCAGAGAAATTGAAACGGACACCAATTACATGAACAACTCCCTATTCGTAGATCTACAACCTTTCAGTTTCCAGACCCAAAATTTAACTTACATGCACAAAATGTTGCAGAACCTACACAGGTTTCAGCAAAAAAAAAAAAAAAAAAACGTACAAATATGCAGCTTTCAGTTGAGATGACCAATAAAATTTAGACAACTGTTACTCCTTTACACACAAAAAAATGAGTTTCCATTAAAAAAGCCTAATTTTCATTCAGTTTCTTGCACAATATTATGTTACAACTTCAAAACCACAATATCATGCGGCAAAATGTGATGCCTTTGAATGTAAGCATCACATAAACAGCTTCATGTGTGGGTTTTCTAACTCGGTAGGTTTGCTCTGTAGCGCGCCCGGTAAGGTTTTGCATTTGTGAGAGTGAACCACTCCGGGACGAATTCTTTGAAATTACATTTTGACAAAAGAAGCATAAACTTAAGGAAGTTAAATAGCACGTTGCATCAGCAGATGTGTTTTTATATCACTTTTGCATGCGTTAACACTATTGGGTAGGTTTAGGGTTGGGTTTGGTGTAGGGAGTACGTTATTTACCAACACGAGAGAGCATTAACCTTTCTGACATTCACTGCATTTTGGACTCTGAACCGCTGCAATATGTGCCTGAAACAATGTGACCATTTATTGAACACTTCACTTTGAACATTTTGCATCAAAAAGTGAAATAAGATACGCAATGCTGTCCTGCAAAAAAGAAATGAGAAAAAAAATGTCACCACAAGTACTTAATTCCAATGAGCCTGGGTTGTGCAGAACAGGAGGAAACACTATAAATACTGCAGTCATGTAGATTTCTCGCACACACACACACACACACACACACACAACGTTATCTGTGAGGTATAGGGGAAGACTGATATCACACTAAATAATCCAACTAAAGCTCATTCCTGCTCCACACCAGGAAAAGACAAGCTTCAGTTGGAATCCCTCTCTCTCAAGCAAGCTTCATTTGCATTTCCTCAATGCATTCAATTATGCAAACCCTAAAAAGGTGATGTACGCCATTCCAGGTGTTTTGCAAACACATGCCTTTCCCAAAACCCTTTTGTGCTCCAAAGACGAGTCAGTGAACCCAAATGAGCAGAATTTGTGTTTCTGATTGGCTAACACACGTTTGCGATTTCAGTGATAGCAGTCAGGTTCTTGGGACATTTTATGCATTGCACATTAATTTCAGACTCGCTGAACACGCAAGGACGAGAACAGCCAAAGAAACAAATGGAGGAAGGGGAAAAGATGTAAGGAAGAAAGCGACGCCCTTGCACACGCAGCGATTGAGGATGCAATGTAGGTCATCAGAAACAGTAGGAACTGAAAAACACGTTAGAGGAAGAGAAAGGAAAGACAAATGCAAAGATAAGTGCTTCCACATCAAACTTTTGGTCGCCACAATTCAGCTTGTTTGGTTGGTATGAAAGGTTTCTTGTAAAGAGAGTCTGGTAGATCCAACTGGACAAAATCCCTTGCATACACGACTGAATCTTACTCTGAGTGACTAAATAACGTCTATCGTCAGCCATTGGCTAATACATTCTTAGCTCTTACTCACCACTGTGTGTGTGAGAGGCTAATTATAGATATGTTTTCACCCACTGAACGCTTCAGTTTCGCTCTCGAGTCTGAAACATATCTGTACTATTTCAGTTCAGCTCAATGGATGCGAAGCGCACCTGTATTTGACGCACCGTCACCGCCAGCGGATCCCTAATATATCTGTACATAGACGGATCTGCTGATAGACGCTGCTTTCAAGCACTCTCGTGTGATTCTGTGTGAGCACTCGGTGAAGAGCATGAAGCATTGAGCACTGAAGCCAATCACAGACGTATCTGTTGAGCACGTGAAAACAATGACCAATCAGCACTGGTTAATAATCTGCTCAACAGTGATCAAATCTTAGATGGAAATGGATGTTTTTAAAATTTCAGTACCGAATGGTATCACAGTCGGTACTTTTGACAACACTGGTCCGAACTGTCCTGAGCGCGTTCTCAACAGCCGGTGCGTGAGGCGTCTTCATCTTCTTCTTGCTTTATGGCGGATTGTAGACTTACAAGTGCATTACCGCCACCTATCTCTCAAGGGGACCACTGACACTTCTAGTTGAGATTGTAGATAGAGTGTTTACAATGTTTGGGATATCACGCTCCAACTTTATGTTTCAAACTGTTTGGTGTTGAATATTCATTCAATTATGGTGAAAACCAAGCATATTTGCATGTTGAAAAAGTTAAAAAAAATATATATTATATTACTAAAATAACTTTAGTAAATAACGTAAACTTGTCCGACTGCTTCATTTCCCCTTTAAGAAGTTGTGCCATTTTACAAAATAAGCTGATTTGATATATATACATATATATATGAATGTGCATTTATGTAAAATAGTATATCAGTCTGCCCTAAAAAACAATTACTAGCCAATGATAATTATATCGCTGAGGTGAGCTTAGAGGAATGCAAACAGCAAGGCGGAAACCATCTAAGGTTAATAATAATTATTATTATTATTAGTATTATTACAAAAAAAAAAGACTAAACATGATTAAAATGAAAAAAGTGAAAGACTGAAAATGAAAAATAAATATTACCGTTTTAATAAAAGTACTACAATATTACAGTATTTTAAAAGCTGCATTTCACTGTAAAATAAATTGAGCACTTTTGAAAAACAACTTTTTTTTTTTTATTACATTAAATTCATGGTTGTCTTAAATTATTCATTATTCAAATTTCACATTTCTCATTATAAATATGGGGAAACGTTCGGCTCATATTGCGTTCCCAAATGCATGTTAAAGTGACGCATTTCATGTGAAGCAGCATTCACTGAGAACGCTTTAAGACGCTGAAAACATCAGATCACGAGCTGCTCGTGTGTAAATGAACACAGTGATGTGCTTTACTCTAAAACACAACATGCATATATTTAAATGAAATCACAGCCGATGCATCTTGACAATCGCACTAAACCATAAAGTGATTCTTGATTTAATCCTGGAGCTTCAGACCAAGCAATCAAAACTAAGTGTGACAACAGTCTGATTTAAACACACGAGGCCTGATCTATAGATAGCAGCTTCCTGTTTAAAGGACAACAACAAGCTCTTAGCATGCACTTTGTGATTTTGAGAAGGATAACAAGAAAGTCAAATCAGACATCCTCATTTGTCATTTCCTTCACCGGCGTCTCCAGCATCCTTCTTTAATCTCTCTCGGTCTCTTTGTAGTTGGCTGGGATCTATAAAAAGCGCGAGGCCTGCAGGGAGACCCGATCCGTGTTCCTCTCCTCATCCTCCGTGCCCCGGCAGAGAGGACACATGTTCCCGACCCAGCGGCCGCGGGCCGTAGCGGTGACGACACACTCCTGACGTCAGACCCGAGGACCAGTGACTCACACGAGAGAGATGAGACAGCGCTTCTCTGGCTGTGAGCCAGGTTTATTCATCCAGAACGACTCCATAAGAGACGCTGCACTGGAGATATAATGCTCTGGATGTGAGTGCGTTTGGTTCTTCAAGTGATCGTTCTCTCAAAAACATAATTCCCATTTATTTATTCACTCACCCTCAATTGTGCAAACCTACTGACTTTCAAATGAAATGAATTTTGCTCAATGCAATTAAAGTATATTTGGGTCTAAATCGAAGAAGACATTTCTCAATTCTAGCTCATAAAATTACTGAAAATTACTGAAAATGTTTTGTTGAGAACATCTCATTTTGCCCTTAAGAAGAAAATTAGAGATTTGTCTTTTTTTATTTTATTTGTGTGAATACAAAATATTTTTACTTTATTAAATAGCAGTTGAGAATATTTTTATTCTTAAGATTTTTCACAAACAAAAAAACAAGCAAACACTAAAGTGCTTAACATAAAATCAACTCAAATGTGGAAATGTGTTTTGATTGGATATCATTCTGGGCTGTTTCTCCCACAAAGCTGTTGTTTGACTTCACAACTCTCAGTATATATTCATACAGACAAATTCTATGGTGCATTTGGAGATTGGAGAAAAGGTCAATAGATAATCTCTTTCATTTGACTGAAAAAAAAACAAAAAAAAAACAGAATTAACATTAAATAAAGTCATACAGGTTTGGCGAGTAAACAACGACACTTACTTTATTTAATGCATCTCTAGAAGCCTACAGCACAACGGCGGAGAGACTGACTGATGAAGGGACATCTAGAGTAAAAACCTTGCAAACCCTTTAACAGCTGCATCAAAACTACCTCCGAAAATATAAATGATAAAAACAGACTCAACCCACACCTGACAGAGGCCTTCACCACAACCACAGATAACCGAGGCACATTCGGTTATTTCTTCTTCTAGTTTCGAGAAAAGGAAGCACAAGGTTACATTTTCTGCAGCAGAAACAGGAAGTGAAACATCATACATCATGATAGTTTCCTTCATATGCTGTCGACGTGTGCATCAGAACAAGTTTACTTTCACTTTCAATTCTTTCGAAAGAGACAAACTATACACACTTTACAAAGCCACTGCTTAAGGTGAGCGCTGATGTAACCTATGCTTCCTGCTTTATCAAATAGACCACAAAACAGACTGATCTTCTCTGTCTACCTCTTGAACCAGTTCATTCACATCACCAGCCTCTGTTTGCAGAAGCCATCGCACCCAAAACCAACTCTGTTCACTTCAGAGAAACAAGAAGCAACCCTCTAATCCTGTAAATGTAGATTGAACATTTACTACTTTACAGGTAAATCTATCCAACCAATGCCAATACTGCACAGATATGTCAGTCTACTACCACCTAATGTCCCTATGACTATGGCTATCTAGAAAATATGAACACAATAACAGAAATTATCAGTCACCCTTCAGATGACGATGTGGGTTGACGCAGGAATGTAAAAGCTGTTGCCATATACGCCAGAAAGTACTGCGCTTTCTAGTACAATGAGCTCAGCACCGCGCGCCACGAGAAATATAATATTATCTCAGTCCAGAGCAATGCAGAAAAACCTACCATCAGAGTATGTTTTAGTCAGTTCCTGTTCGTTTTAAAGGAATGCTTCACCAAAGAGTTTGTTGCGAATGTGCTCCAAAACTTTGATGAGTTTGTTTCTTAGAAATGTAGCATTGCACCAGTGTCTCATCAACGGATGCTCTGCAGTGAATGGGTGCCGTCAGAATGAGAGTCTGATAGAAACGTCACAATAATCCACAGCACTCCAGTCCATCAGTGAACATCTGGAGAAGACACAAGATGAAACGCATCCAACATTAAGAGTCTATAATCCATAATAACTATTCCTTCAGTGAAAAAGTGCATCAGAATCCAGACACATATCTGTTTAGAGCGATTTAAACGCTGCTTGATCTGTGCAGATTCCTCTCCTGATTCAGACCAGAACACTTTTTCACTGGAGGAAGTGTTATTATGGATTATAGACTCTGTATTTGAGTTAAAATCATCTTAATGCTGGATGTGTTTCAGGTTTTGTCTTCTCCAGATGTTCACTGATGGACTGGAGTGCTGTGGATTATTGGGATGTTTTTATCAGACTCTCATTCTGACGGCACCCATTCACTGCAGAGCATCCATTGATGAGACACTGATGCAGTGCTACATTTCTACAAACCTGATGAAGAAACAAACTCCTCTACATCATGAACACATTTGCAGAAAATAATAATAATAATAATATTTTTTGGGTGAACTATTCCTTTTTGTATTCCTTCAACTAATCCCCTAATAGCACATACAATCACCTACCAATCATGGCTGTTATGTGAACAAAAGCCTTCTGGTACATTCATAGGGTCTTCACAAAACCAAGATGAAGAGCTCCACTCCGGTCTACTTTTATAGCATCTCTTTTAAACGTTTCGAGGAAAGGCTTTGCTGGAAGCACACAGCCAAATCAAGAACGATGGTGAAAACCCTTCACTGATGGTTTCCCTCACTTAATAACACGGCATTATTTAAATACTCTAATTCAGTGGTTTAAGGCTCACTGCAATGAAAGAATTGCTCGAATCAACTGCGCGCTCCATCTTTTGTTGTTGTTGTTTAAGGTCAGCACCGAAACTAAAACAAGCCTTGGCCACTGGACGCCTCCACAGATGTCACACTCTCTGCAGGGGTCCAAAACTAGCACACCATTAATCTGATGTTCTCATACTGTCCTCCCGGTGAACGTCCTTATTCGATCACCGTAGATGGACACGCTGATTAGGAAGGGGATGAAGACATGAAGCAGAATCAGGCATGAGTTTCTGTTCACTCTGAACATGTTTTAAAGGAAGCAGACGTCAGCACCTTGACAGAAACCTCAACCGCTTCTATTAATCGCTCAGTCAGACCATGCAATTTATTTGGCAATAATTTGTATGACACACACCAGTAAGCCAATTTGACTTCAAGTTAGTCACCAATCAGGTTTAACGTCCGGGAGATCAGTCAGACACAGGTGTGTTTGTCAAATGGTGCAAATAATTCTGACAGATCAAACAACTATTTGCCAACATCTATTCCAGTTTGCAAAGTAGGCACTAGTTGCGATTTATTGTTCACCACTAGTGTGTTTTCCAGTTGTTACTAGTAACATTAATCTGAGCATAATCAAAGTAGCAACTAGAAGTAGTCACAAGATATTATTATATGCTATAATTTTATATTAGGCGTATTTATGTGTCTGTTTGTTTAAAGATATATTTGCATGCATGTTTTTATGTTTTACATGCATTTTAAAAAAATGCATGTAAAACAAATGCATTTTTGTAAATTAGTCCATAGAATTTAAAGACACCCAAAGCATTTGCAACTAGCAAAATAACGATGAAATAATAGATGATACTTGTTTATTTATCAAGTGAGACACATGTAAAACTATTGGAACATTAAATTACTAATAACCAGAAAACATGTATGTATTTGTCTCTAATGGAGTTATGTTAAAGATCGCTTCATCTGCTGTGTGCAAACATTTAATAGAGGTCTGCAAGATCAAAATCAATCATAAACATCTTCTAAACGTCTATTTGACATCTGATAGGAAAACGTCCTGTTGTGTTGCAGATGAGCAAACGCTGTCAGGGTTCTGAACGATTTTCTAGTAGTTACAAATACTAGCAACAACTAATCGACACTTCATAATGTTTGCGTATATATAGCAGGTGCTAGATTTAAAGAAGGCAGTGTTAAAACGGACTGCCTGAATCACAGATGATGATGATGATGATGATGATGATGATGGTGGTGGTGGTGGCACGCGATCAGATCAGACGCGCGTGCACCAGAGACAGGATTGCGTTACAGTTACTGTAAGTGCTACATGTTAAACTGCATGTAAAAGCGATAGACAGCCCGCGGATGGAGGTGTATTTCCTTGATGAGGAGCTCGGATGAAGCAGGGCATTTTTGCCGACAATTTGCACAACAAATCTGACTCTGTGCGTCAAGTTATTCGCCGCGCAGGAGCATCGGTCAATTAGGACAATGATCTCGAAACGTAACGTTACTCACCCCATCAACCAGTCCATGATGACTGAAAGAGATAAATCCACGCAGAGCTGCCGTGCCCCTCTTGTTCTCCTTCTCTCAGTGTGTGTCGG